>NW_028323548.1:0-41502 GCF_984573655.1 Nuphar pumila | reverse complement strand
GCGCTGGACGAGTCATCGTAGGAGACTGCATCGGCACCCGATACTGCCTGCAGCACAACGGCGGCGTCTTGATGGTGATGGTAGTGCTTCTTCATGTGATGTTATGATGGTGATGATCTATGTGCCAGCGGCCGCGCGTTTATGACAGGCTTGCTTGTTCCGACTGCTGACGTTCATGAGCTGTATCACTTCGGATGTGCTGTCATTGTTGCTTGTTGTCTACTTCTGCCATTGTCTATGTGATGTAATGATGAGCTTCACTTGCTTGTTCCGTTCTCTATGTGATGGTAAATAACTTAGTTGACAAATAAATTCACTACCACCGCCGGTATATAGTTGGTTCATTCAGGGTTCTGGCGATGTTCCGCCACCGGAATGCTTGATTGCTTGATGACTACTTCCTGTCACAATGATTCTCTCTAGGGCAACATCGAACGCCGGTGCAGTACGGCAAACCACCGCACAATTTTTCATCAAGTCAGCAGTCTTCTGCAGCTCAGTGAACGGGTCCCATGTAAACCAATCAACCACACAATTACCACATATCTCACATGGCCGGTGGGAACCCGACCGTTCAAGATTATGGGCTACCCAGTGCTGCCCCAGATAATCATGTATTTTCAGAAATAGAGACCCACAAGGCAGACTACCTGGCAACACACTGGTGCTACCGCAGCCACCACCTGTGAAACACTAACCATCGTCCGCCTGACTTCATACACACCAGCTTGACATCCTCTTTGTCATCTACAGGCCATCATCATGAAATGATGATGTATCCTTTACTAGACTACCGCATCCAAATAGAAACATGGGCAACTCAAGAAATCAATTAACATCATGAGATCATTGCTTTATGTTAAAGAACTTTGAGCAGAAGAGATCGGCATGCGAATGTCTTGCTTCAAGGGCTGGGAATGCTGGGAATGGTGTTGCTGGAAACTATTCGCAAGCATGCAGACACGTTGTTGCATGTGCTAGGGTTTGCGCAAGTCAAGGAACAGCACGAGCGTCCCCAGCAGCATATCTTTAGCAGGAATAATACCTTTAATGGATGACAGCAACTCTTGAATGTGCATTGCCCACACTGCATCGTGATACTTTCAATCCCCAAGCACGCGTCGGCGCCTTCAGATTGTGTTATGCTGAACACGGCGATTAGCAAGCAACACACACCACCTGAAAATACCCAATTTGCAGGCAACACAAACTAATAGAAAACCGTGTTATGTTGAAACGCCTAAGATCGTACCGCTACGCTGAGCACGCATAGCAAGAGAAGTGCCAAGCGAAGGTGCGTCATGCTTGCTTCTGTCTGCAAAGCGCCTGAACGTCACCGAATCGCGAGCACCGACATCAAGAACACGTTGTGAGGCATCTTGTGTTGAATGTTTATGTGTTGCATGCAGGAGCACGCTTGCAACTATAGATGCTCCGTGTGCGAGTCCATCGGAACGATGAGTACATGCTGCATATCTTGTGGCAGTGTCCTTGCAGCCGAACTGAAGAACTGCTGCTCAGTAACATGTCATAAACACCATGGGAACGGCATTCCGCATTACATCCTGCATTGTATCGGCGAGAACATGCAGTTGTATCGGCGATAACATGCCATACCCTGATCGCCCCAATGCCGCAAGTGCTTAGATACGCCAGCAAAGCAAGCAGCACTTCGTAAAGACATACCCGGCCGGATGTATTGAAAGCGAGATGCCTGATTACGCTGATCTACCTGCCTGTACTTCAAGTGGATGAAGCAATATGATATCTAGGTAAGTGCAGCTACTAGCAAGCAACGAATTGCATGTCACTATTGCGTGAACGACAGTGTTCGGAATTCTGGTATTGTTGTTTCTGTTGTGCCTATGCCTACGACGCTTTGTTAGTGATAAGCGTCCTGACGACGCGTTCATTTGAATCTGCTGGCTGACGCATGCAATTTTGAATCGAACTGGTGATCCTGGAGATGCATATCCCGTGATCAGTCTACCTTTAGTGAACATGAGATAGTCAGTATCGTGACTTGGCGAACCTCTTCACTTCGGTGGTGACTGGCCAGTGGCAACGCAGCACTTAAGAGGGCCATGGCTGAAGCACACGGTATTGTCGATGCACATCACACATGTGCCTCTCTGGCAATGAATTCGATTAAATGTAGTTGTGAAATCTGGGTTGTGCAATTGTTTCAGTTTACAACCTGATGCAAGGGTTGAGCGAAATTGCATTGCGTTTCCATATCTCGGGATAGATGGCAGTGCGTATCTTATCTGTTACGACATTCGATGTACGTGCAGCAGAGGAGAACACAAAACCACATCCACCCTCGATAACGCAACATTGCAACGGAGACGGGAGTTATTGGGATTTCGGCCACGCACCCCAACCGAACAGAGATGGTGAGGGTGGAACCAAGAATGCAGAACATGCCAACACAAAAGAATCTCAAAGAGCATGAGCTTCCCGGTGGAGTTGAAGGTTCAGCTTTCCAAGAGATTGAAAGTAAAGACCTCGTGCCCAAAAGTCGCGGGCGCAGCTCTACTCACAATTGAGTGTACCACTTCGTGCGTAGCTTGCACAAAGCTGGGCGCACAGGAGTGTCGTATGTTGCAGGTGAACTTATAACTTCACCGGTATGTCGTACGTTCACTTGCAGAACTGCGTCCTGGCTTGCAACTTAATGAAATCAGAAGTTCGTGAACCTGCAGCTGCAACTTACGACACCAGCTTTGTGCCTGCAAGGCACAAGGTGGTACACACAGAGCGTTGTCAAAGCGCCGACCACAATGGCAACGTCGTGACGTCATGTCCCGTTTGCGGCGTTCCGCAAGCCTCCACAATTGCGTCCTCCTTCAAAGTCCTCCTTACGGGGTTGATGCATCCCTCCACTTGGGCGCAAGAGCAGCCCTGGCTGGCTCGCCCATTGCCAACGCCGCCTTGGTTGGGCTGGCAATGGCATGTTCATGTTCTTTACGTCACCCCGGGCCTGGTGCTGTCAGACGAGACAGTTGACAATCTCCCTCGTCGTGTTTCGCGGCGTAGGGGACCTGGCATGATTCCCAATAGAATTATTATTATTGTTATTACAACTGGGCGAAGAGGCGGGGGATTCATGCAACGTCGGTGAGGGCGTGCATTGCATCGACAGGAAAAGAAAAGAAAAGAAAATCAATCGGGAATCACGCCAGGGATGTGCGTAAGCTCAGAGACCTCTCGACGTCTTCTGTGGCGATATGCAGAACCTGCTGAAGATGACATGTCAAGTCAGGTTATGGTAATCATAAAGAAAAGAAAAAGAAAAGAATTACGCCAGCCCAAATGAGGCGGCGTACACCACGGGCGACATGCCAGAGCTGATCTCGCGCCTAATTGGAGGGACGCAGCATCCCCCACAAGAGGACGGTTATGGTAATGATAATGGTAATTGGTAGATATGGAGTGTTAGACCTGCAATGGTATGTTCGCGTCCCCGCGTGCGAGGCTGCTTAGCCAAGCAGTGTCCATGACAGGGAACCACACATTCCGATGACTGGGCACTCGTGAGCAGCATCATTCCAAAAAAGGTGACACCACAGCCTGTGGCACAGGCTGTGGCACAAACTAAGGCTTCGGTGTGAACACTTTACAATCCATGAATGCCGCGTTTCGATGTCATGATTTAATAGCATTTCGTAGAATGCCTCGAGGCCTGATATACTACAGCTTCCCTGCATACCGATAGTTCGATAATCATGCATGGTGCATATAAAGTTGATCTTTCGTTTTCTGTCCGATTACATCCCACTTCTACGTTACAGTGTATGTCTGGGGCATGTGATCATGGACCTGGCTTACGTAGGCGCTGGTCGATGCCCAAAGCCAAGCCCTCTGATGAACATGCAGCACTCACGAGACGACATGTGCTCACTCTGCCGCAAGTGTCCGCAATAGCATGGTTTATTCAATCACAGGTGTGGTTGTAGATTCGTGTCCTTGCACACCATTCACACTGTTGCCCAAACCTACAGGAACCCTATCAACATTGCGGTATGGCAGTTCTGTATCGGAAGATATATTTACATTCCACGTCACACGCCTTTATCGTCTACATCTCGGGTATTCACTGTTCACTCCTGTAGACCTTTCGGGCATTTGTCCGACAGCAACAGACAGCAACAGTGTTGTGAATGTCAGTCTGCCTCTGTATCTGCTGGCTTTGTGTCTGCTTGTCCGAGCACATGCGAGCTTTGCATGCTCTGATAGAAAGAAAGAAACTGTGTAGTATTTCCAGCGCGTGACACCTGCTCGTTCAGCGCCAACATGCTGAGGATGTATTCGGACAAGCAACAGCTTTCTGCAAGCCAGGTGCCGGGTGCAGGAGGCAGCAGCAGGAATCATACCTGAATTTCAGCGGCCATGGAGCTCCTTTTCGGTTTTCAAGCCTGAGGCTGTGCGCGTTCCCAGGTGTGCCCAGCTTGGTTGCTTGTCTCCATGCTGTAGGGGGTTTCGGGGTTATGGGCGTGATGGTGATTACAGTCCGCTGTGACACGAGACGTTGCGGCGCATGGGCAAGCCGGTGATGTAGCTGCTCTTACACCCTGCAGACAACGGCAAGTTCTGAGTGGGTGGTAATTGTTGGAATCACCTTTCAGCAACGACTGCACGCATGTACCGCGGCTAGTACCAGGTTTGTCGTTACAACAAAGACAGAGCCTTCGGACACGTGCACACCCATATACGTGCATGGTACTAGCATCATTCAGGATGTGGACTATACCAGAACTATCACTCAATAGCTAGTTCTCAACAGTGATCAAGGTCCATGACAAGGAGGGACGCGTTACTGGTGCGCTTCAGGAACTCTGCATCGGCCTGTGCAGGCACTGCCATGTAACGGTGCTCTCTTGGAGTGTTGGCTTGTGAAAGCGGCAGCGCTTTCAGGGCAAGCCTGTCCCGAAAGCTGACTTACCTTGTTACTGTGGTGCTGTGACAACACCACAGCATCCACATGGACCTTGGCAACTCCAAGAACTACTTGGGACTCAGTGCTACCGTTACCATCACCTGCGTGCGATGACATGTTATGTTTCGAACGTCAGTGCTCGGTGGCTTCGGCTTGTTTCGACGAGTCCTTGGTCTGAACAGTGTAATGTAATGATGATGAAGCATCCGCTTACCAGACTACCGCATCTCGAAGCGGGCATTGGAAGTACTCTTTCGCCAGGCGGTTTTATTTGCGGGTCTACATGCCTGAAAATGGCTGATTTTTGGCACGGAAATGGGAGTTGAACCCTATTTTGGCAAACGATCTGATTGGCAGCCCCGTGTGCAACTTCATATGGTCATGTGGTTCACTAATGGCACAGTGAACACTGCACACCTATGCAGGAAGCGACTCACGTTGAAGTTTGCAGTGCTGCTAATGAGGTCCATGTACGAAGCAGTGGACAGCCTCGATTTCATGGCCATGGTGTGCCTCCTGTTATTGTCTGGCACCCTGGGGCTTGAGGCCGAAGCCCTGTGGACATGTCTTAGTAGGCGTAGTGCTCGCTTGCATGGAAATGGCCTGATTCCCTATTGATTGTCGTTTCTGTTCCCAGCATATAGACCCACCTCATCAAGCTGTTCCAGTTCTCTACTCATCAACACAGACATGTCTGCGGTGGTCACATATCACTTTGCATTCTGCTCGGCCTGCTCGAGTTGCAATCGGTAGCACCAACGCAGCAAAGGGAGCTGTGTAGCAATTTCCGATCAGGACACTTTAGCAGCCGTGTGGTATGCAAGGTCTAGTACTGGTATTAGGTGCGACAGGTGTAGTGTTGAGCAGTGTACAGGTAGGTGTAGAGCCTAAAGGCTTCTCTCGAGGTGGTCTGCTTTCTGACATGGTCCACTCTTACGTGGTCAGGTGCATATAACAGCTAGATTGTCCAAGATGGGTACCTAAGGCACTCTAAATAGGGGCTCATGGTGTCGAGCATGGTAAATGGGCTGCTTATCCCAGCCTTCAGCAGGCTCTTGACAGGCAGCTTGTCTCAGCTGTTGGAAGGCTCTCGGAAGGCTCTTGGACAGGCTGCTTATCCCATCTCTCAGATTGCTTTTGGACAGGCTGCTTGTCTCAGCTCTTGGAAGGCTGTTGAAAGGTTCTTGGACAGGCTGCTTGTCCTGGGCAAGCTGGTTGTGAGCCATGATCTTGAGGTGAACTTGCAATGCAGACAACTTCCAGGTTAAGTTTTGGAAGCTAAGGCAGGCTGAGTTTGAGCCATACAAGCAGCTGTACGAACCTGTAGAAGTTCCTGTGGGCGACCTCACCAGCCCAGTATACTTTGACTTCATCTCCTTCTCCCAGTTCTACACTGTCTCACAGCAGATCCCGAATGCCCCACAAGTTTTCAGAGTACGATCTTTGCCTGCAAGCCCTATGTTGATGATGATGTATCGTTTTACAACACTGCCGCATCCACATGGACATTGGCAATTCCTAGAACTACTTGACAAGCATGTAAAAGGGTGGGAAAGAGTGTGTTTACACTGAGCTACCGCGACCGGTTTGGCCCTTCCATGTGTCCCTCATCCAATTTCACTTTTTCTCATGATGGGGCCTTCTGGCAACAACTCGTTGACTGTCATCTGTTTCTTGTTCTAACTGCATGGCTCACCCTGCCGGATCTTGAAGCCCTTCTGGGTATGCCCACTTAGGCGTAATCCCCTCTTGCATGGACCTGGCATGGTTCATGATTGGTTTTGTTTTATGTTGTTGTCACTTCGTGACACTGCAATGGGTCATATGGAGGAAACTGTACTTCGTTATCAATCGATGATGTGCCAGCCGGCCTTGTCCAAGGGTTTTGGCCTGCCCTCACGCAGCGTGCACGCTGGAAGCCTGCTGCAACGGCTCCATCATGAGTTGCTAGATATGAATGAGTTGCAAGACATGAGTTGGAATGAATTCGGCACTTGACTTGCTCTTGGTCTGTTGAGTGACACACACATGCCTCTAGATAATTAATCAAAAACGCACCAAAGTCATTGGGTGGCTGTCTCTTTCCCTACTTTCCAGAGCATCAGGGTTTGCAATTTGAGGAGCAAGATGCCTGTCATCTTTTCCCACATCTGATATAGATGATGTTTGAAGATCTGCAGGGAATTTAGCGGGCCACTGTAGTTCCGGAACCTCTGTCATCCGGACGACTTTGTCAGAGCTGAATGGTTTCCCGTCATCAGGGTCCGGCTTACCCGGAATTTCGGTGATTTCCTGCTATCTAAATCTAACCAAGTCTGGGACAGGATTGACCGGAGTCCGGCGTTGTGGAAACATATTAGCATGCAAGTGGCCCACATAGAGCAGGTCGCATGCATTATGTTAAGTAAGATCTCGGAACTCATTTGATGATGATGTATCTTTTTACAACACTACCGCCCTCATATGGACATGGGCAACTCCAAGAACTACTCAGGAATCAGTGCTACCATTTGAATCTGGTTTGATGAGCATTCTGTCACCCGGACGACCGATAAAACACTTTTCCCAGCAGCAAAGCTCAACACGTCCTTGCCTATTTCAACGCTGGCAAGTGGCGGGTTATTTTCATCGATTTGTTTCTTCGCCAAGATGTGGATCAGGGTCCGGACATCCAATTGCGCATGAAGCCAAGATCCTTGAGATTGCCTTGGACTTGATGCGCATCATTTCAAGTTTTCCAGGACGCTGGTGATGCATCTTTGAACTTTATTACAAAGAAAGAAAGAATACGCCAGCCCAAAGAAGACGGCGTTGACAACGGGACGCAACTCTGGAGGGTTATAGAATGCCGGAAGGTGGCCGTCAAGCTCACAACGCTGAACAACAAGGCCATGTGTATCATTCGGGGTCATGCGCACAACAGAGGCGACAACAGAGTTTAACACGGGAGCACCCAGGGCGGTCATACAACTAAGCATATCACGGTAAACAGTACCAGCAACCTGAAGCGTGACAGTATGATAATGCACAGTCCAGCCCACATTACGCAACAAAGTTTGACTTCACTACTGCATCCTGCACATGCTGTACACAGGATTGCACAGGCGCTCAACGCATGATGATGCATCTTTTCACTACACTTCTGTATCATGTCCCATGCTGTTGAAGCCGTCTTTGACACTAGCTGACTGGGGACGTATTTCATGCAGTCAGATCACACGACTTAGCGAACAGTGCGTTAATCAAAAAGGATCAACTGGATATGCAATTCCTGATTGCAATTGCAATTGATGGTTATATTTCATTGTGGTGATATTCAGTACAGGTTTCGTTCAACTCCAGAATGTCAAACGATAGCCAAGGGTGTGATTTGTTTGGGTTTTTGGACCGACAGCAGGAAAACCTCATTTCAGTCGAATGAGACACTACCAACGAGCAATGAACATATCAAGATGTATGTGCGACAATTGCGCTCGTTTTTCTCGGCTCAGGGTGCCACAGCGACCATGCTGTTCACAGGATAGGTTGCACGGGCGCTCAACTCAAAGCATCCGCCTCACAGCAGCGTCATGTTTATGCAGGAGTACTGTGAAGAGTGCGAAGGGGAGGCAGGCGAGCGCCCATATAGGGTTGTCAAACGCCCTGCTGAACTGGCCGACAACTCAAAACTGCCTGAGCGCGCACAGGCACGCGCATCTGAGAACATTTACTCCAATCTGTTGAATGGGTTCCAAGGCGCACTGTTCAATGCGCCAGGCCCCAGCAGTGCAGATAGCTCGCTTGAAGAGCTATCCAAAAAAGCACAGCGCATCCTTGACATCTTTGTGCACAACGGTTTTGCGATAAATGCAAAGGTCCTCGATGTGCGCGAGAGCGGTCCGGGGTCTGGCACGTGGGCTGTCAAGACAGATGGCGCTGCAAATTTGTGGGGACTGGCAACCTTGCAGGCGAGGAACGCGCTTGTAGCGAATGCATTTGATGCACTGGCTATCCAGGGTTTCTTGCAAGCATCGGGCTTCCAATCGAAGTTTGTGGCCGAGGTGTCGGATCAATCCGTTTTGCAGTATTGGACGATACGTCGCTCGTAGCTACAGCGTGCTTTGGCCGAGTTGCTGGTGTTGAAATATGATACCTGAGCCTCCTGTTGTGTTGGTCTTGCTGATTCCTTTGCCCTGGCAAACTCATTATCATCGCCATGCAAGTATGTGTGGTGTTGTTATGTGAGGGCCATACCATGAACGTCCTGGGCGGCCAGATGTATTGCGCTCAATAAGTTGGATTCTAGCTACCAACATAATGCCTTGGCATGTTATGCATTTGTCATGTGATGCCGTTCGGCATCATACATGTGTAGGAGGGAGGCACCTTCTGTATCAGTAGTGGATAAAGAGGGTGATACTGCGATGGGTGCGATGTGTGTATCGTAACATTACCATCAAAATGGGCTGTCACGCTTTTCGATGTGCCACATAGAGAAGATAGTCACATTCTCAGGTGTGTACATAAAACATCTAACAATGCTGTCATGCTCTAAAAAATCTCGACCATGTGTTGGTGTCACTCCCTACGTATTGTTACGGTCTATTTACAGGTGCGAGTTACGTGTACGCCAGGTCACCATGCCATGGTACATGACCTTTTTCGTCACTGCCCAGGAGGCTCCCGTAGCATATACAAGCGTCACACGCTAGCACTGGCCATGCGAAGTACAGACGAGATGCGTGCCTCATCATATGCATGCGCCCATGACTCAAATGCACAAAAATCTGGGGTATATTGTGATTCTGTGTATCTGTGTTGCAAAACTCACCAGATGAATCTATGACATATAAGCTTCAATTCGCTGGAGGCACGAACTGCACGAACAGGGGCATGCCGAGCGCTTTCGCATAACCCTCCGGGCGCGAGCATCAAGATTACAACGCACTCAAGAAAACGCATCATCAACAAAAGCAACAGAGCGAACAGACACTCCCAATGCACATGCGCCCTACTGGGACGCGGTTTCGCGGCACCTGCCGCCTGTGCCCCAGGTTCGGCCTGGGCATGAGGCCGAAGTCCCATGGGTACGTTTCCGTCGTCGCGTCTTGCGGCGCCGGGGGCATGGCGTGATCCCGATTGATTTATTTATTTTATTAATAGAGCCTCACGTCAATATCAGGAACGTCATCAAAGGCCGAGACAGTCAGCAAACTCACGTGTCACAACCGACGTGCACTAGGAAAAATAGCAATGTCACATATCTCAGATCGCCCCCAACATGCACGTGCAGCAGACTATTTTACCACGTGGGTAAACATCTGCAGCGTTCAGCAGAACGGGAGCAGGTCGAGGCAACCACAATTCCACTCTTGTCTTGCCAATGCCGCCAGCTTTTGGCTGGCGCTTTGTGTTATTTGATATTATCATCAGTTATTATCCAGTCGCGTATATTATTTATAATAATAATTCAATCGGGAACCATGCCAGGTCCCCTGCACCGTGAAACACGACGAGGGAGACGTACTACCCTGCAGCAGGGACACATTGCGCGTCAAGTGCTGTAGGGTAACAGCATCGCCATCGCCAGCGTCGGCATCAGGCACACTGCGACACCACGGTACTGACCAGAGAAACGGCTCCGTCGTGGGGCAGAATTGGCAAGCTTGTTTTGCCGGCAAATGTCACGTGATTAATACCATCAATGCCACACATTGAGTGATTTCTTGGGTTAGCACCTAGAGCATCGAAAACAAAAGCTATGATGGCAAGGCTTGGCGACATTGGTGGAGTATGCTCACATTCATCTGTTGCGGCATCGCAGCGACGCGTTCTAGTCCTAGGATGTAGGACCTGGTGAGGTACTGGGCGCAGGACCTGGTTAGGGCCCAGCCTTGAAACCCGTTCTAGCACTGGCCCAGCAGCTACTGGAGAGAGACTGTGTAGGCGGGCTTTGTCGTATACGGGCATGGTCCACCAGACGGGCATGGTGTGCTTGCATATGTTTGCTGACACACGGGTGTGGCACTCCACTCACTACCGCTGACTGTGTGCAGCATGAACCCGTGGCAGTCTCGGCCGACATCGGCACGGAGTAATGTATCCGAGTTCACTGTCAACAAGGCGCTCTCAAGCGCGCTTTCTGCACACAACGGGCGATTGTTAAGGAACGTGCAAGCCAATTGAATCGAGTGGATGGGCTGCGCGCCTAATGCACACGTGTCCCGGAAGTGCGAAGTGCGAAATTACGAGTACTTTCTTGTTTAAATGCAGCGAATGCTGAATCCTGCAGGGTGCAATGGTGATCGTGCTGCAATGCGGCACTGCCATTCTCGAGCATTTGCCTATCCTGGTTCAAATTGCAGTACCCGTGATGCTGTAGGAAATGACACAGACACAGTGGCATTTGCATTACTGATCGTAGCGACGCGCAGAAGAGTCTGTCGTACAACTCGTAGATGTCAGGCTTGACACTCAAGTCATTTACCAGTCCTTAGTCCACAATCCAGGGACGCAATGCATGTCAACATGCAACCTCGCGCATGCTCAGAGGCATAACTACGCACCTATGATCCTATGATAGCTAGTCAGATAGACAATCTAGACAGCCCAGTATACAGCGTGTATTCCCAACCGATGCTTTAAGAAGCGCACCAAACACTGTGGCGGCGACAAGCGAATCTTGAAGGGCGCAGCATGCCTCCACGGCACAAGGGATGTAGCATGAAGCTGTGCTGTCAGTACATGTGGCGCAAGCTGACGAAGCAGCGAAGCCTGTAAAGCTGGCGCAGACGGCATCGTTGCACAAGGGTTTGACAGCGTTGAACTGAACTTGCGCAACTTTCAAGATGTCGCTGACCTGCACAGATCCACCGTGTGTCAATTGTTGATACGTGAAACACTTTTGACACGCGGTAGGCGGGGGGGTGCTATGAAGGTGCCTCTTCGAGGCACCTTATTGGGAGGGTGCTTGGGTCGGGCGGCCCCAAAAGGATCCTTGGCCCCACCCCTTCCAAGTTGTATTCAGTTAGACATCAATTTGAGCTCCCGACATGCCTATCTCAGCTGAATGGCCCCACAATAACCTTACCGTGAACTAGACAACGAAACATATGCAAGGTCAATGATGCCTTTCCTACCACGAGATAATAGGTCAGGGGGGACGAGAGGGACATAGGTCGAGTTTGGCCAAACTTCGACCCCACGCCCCCCTGAAAGCATGAACCCCTGGTCGACCTTCCGGCCATGGGTCGAGGATCATCTTACTCCCTGACATACTGTGTGTCACGAAGTGTTTCATACAAAGAATTCCATGCAAAGACCTCGACCTCAAGCTCCTGGGAGGTCAACACGAAACGGAACGAACAAACTCGCACCAGGTGGTACAGAGCTACACAAGACCGTCTGACTTTCCGGGTGCAGACACCCAAAAATACATGAGTTTTTGGGACAAATTTGGGGGTTGAAGCCCGTTCTGGCAAAGCACTGAGATGGCATCATCAAGACATGTGTCAACAGGGTGGACAAGCACGGCATCATGCGTGCATGCTGCGAATGGAAGAAATTTCATCAACTTGTGAAAGCTGTCTTTTGGCGCAGACTTGTTGATCCCTCCTCCCCTTTTCTGGTCTCCCTGCGCGGGTTCCCGGGCTAGGGCTTGAGGCCGAAGCCCTTTGGGCATGTCCCCATAGGCTTAGTGCTCGCTTGCTTGGACCTGGCGTGATTCCCTGTTGATTTTCTTTCCTATTCTCCTCAGCCAGGTGCGGTGTGACCTCTATGGAGGTCATCAAGTGGAGTGAAGTCGAACAGTAACGCATAGGGTGCATGATTGGTGCGCACGGGGAGGGCTATAGGTGAGAGGGCGCACGAGATCCAGGCCTGGAGATGATGATGACGATGATGTATCTTTTTACAACACTACCGCATCCACATGGACATTGGCAACTCCAAGAACTACTTGGGAATCAGAGTTATCATTACCATCACCATCACCTGAGGCAAGCGTACCTGGACCAGCCTGACTTACCATAACCTGACCTGACATGTCTTCATCCTCTTCGTCCTGTACCCTGCAAGAAAGGAGGTCAGCCACGGCTGACCAAAAACGACCCGTCAATTCCTTTGGGAGATCGTCGCAACCCACACTCAAAATCTTTGTCAGGAGATCAACTCCCAACAGAGATTCCAATTTAGTTGCCAAATTCCCACCTTGTAATCCAAGACCTCCAACCGTTTCAAGAAATTGGTCTATTTTTGGCCACAAGATGGGACAATCCACGGTACAGTGAACACAGCCTGTGTGAGCATCCCCCAAATGCTCATCGCAGTCCTTGCAGTGATACTGTACGGGATCCACAAACTCGTAAGTCTGATTTTGAAGTCGGCTTCGCAGGGCAAACAGCTTACCACTCCTAGCGCTCATGATAGTACGAGCCCGAACAGAGGACAAACTTGACAGATATGGTGCAAGCCTGCGTGGTTGTTCACCGATGCACGTCCACTTCCATGGCACCGCAGAATGCGGCGATGCAACATATCTGGCTTTCCCTTGAATTAAGTACCAACTCCAGATATTGTCAAGGAGGTGTTGCCTATCAACCTCATTAGTAGGCAACGCCTCTGCTTCCAGCACTGGCACATTCACTACACGCACTCCCCCTTGAGATCTGGAGGAGATTCGCCTAGCGACCTGCTGTTTTGTAGGGGCTTTGAAGATGTCAGAGATATTCAGGTCGTGGCAAATGTCCGCTGAAAATTTCTGCACCTCTCCTTGCCAATTGGCCCCTACCCTCGGGCGTCCGACTGCTCTGTGCCCCGGGAAACGATTCGCTTTTGCCAGTTTACACCATCGAGTTCCCTGTAAAGTGGACAGATGCTTGTCATAGCATTGTTTAGAGGCATCCATTAGAAGCGAGGGGGGCAGTAGGCCCAAGTCTGTGAACAAGACTTCTGAGGCCACTTCTGAACACTGCAATCCCATCACTGCTCGCATCGCCTCCTTTGCGACGACGTCAAAGCAGCGTCTATTGACTTGTGAGGTTGACCAGACCTCACTACCAAACAGAACTGAGCTATAGATGAAGGTTTGGATCATCATTGCGCGGGTTTTGATCGGGATACGATGACAAGCTAGCAGTGGCCTCCAGTACCCCAAGGCAGCTCGCATTTTGCCCAGTGCTTGGCTTGCATGTAAATCCCAAGATCCGCTTTCTGTGAACCAAACTCCCAAGTACTTATATGATTGCACCTGCGACAGAGCGTGTCCGTCCAGTGTCCAGGTGTTCAATCGCTGCTCAGCTGGGACGCTCGCTGATTCACCTTCCTTGGGATGGAACACCATCACCACACTTTTTTGCTTATTTGCTTGCATACGCCAGCGTTTCAACCATTCAGCCACATGGTCGATACTGACTTGCAAGTCCTGGGGGTTCAGTGTCAGACCATTAAGGTCGTCCGCGTATGTGAGGGCCCTGACCTCGACCCCTTGTGCAACGCAAACTCCTTTGGGACCGCCTGCCGTATGCAACGACTCCAGCAGATCGTCGATATAGATGTCGAAAAGTAAGGTGGAGAGGGGGTCACCCTGGCCGACGCCTACCATCAATGGGAACGACTCCGACATCTCGCCAGCAATGCGGACCGAGCTTACTCCAAACTCATAGCCGGAGCTCACGCCTTCAACCGTTGGAAGTTTTCCGATGTACGTGTGGTGTGTGTCACCCGCAAGGGAAATGAAGTTGCCCTTGCATCCTCCGGTCGTGGACTTGCAAACCTTCTGCAGCAGCCTGCCACGCTCCGCAGCATAGCCATCCCAGCTGTCAAGCAGGTAAGGGGTCTGGCAGGTGCCGGAGGCGGCAGTCGCTGTGACGTCCTTTGAAAGTGTTCGGGCGAAGTAGGGTCGCATAAAGCCTGCAAAAACATGCATTCCATCGGTGATTAGCTTCCTCAGCGTGTCAGCAAGCACCGATTCTGTCCTTTGATCACGAGAACAAATCAGAGATTGGCTCCTTTGTTCAGTTGCACAAGTGGAGGAGGCACGCCTGCGGGTAGGCCTCTGCCACTGACATTTCTCCAACATACACATCAAAAGGTCTGGCGAACTGCTGAGGTTGAAGGCCGCTGGGGACAGGTGCTGGGACGGCGCTGATGTGGACCTTGTCGTGCTTCCCGGTGGAGTGTGCTCGAGTATTTTATTCATTAGTGGCCGTGTCTGCCGTATGATATGAGTGCTCAAGAAAGCCTGCCCGCAATAAAGCACCAGAGGGGGTTGAGCGCCTTCTTGGCTCAAACTCGTCTCTCGGCCCGGTGCCTAGCCTGGTGTGTCCTTGTGTGATGCATATCTGCTCCTATCCATGTGCTGAATGCTGGCAAAGGAAAAAGAAAGAGATACGCCAGCCCAAAGAAGGCGGCGATGACATTTTATAATCAAGCTATCAATGCAATTGGGCAGTGGAGTACGAGAAAAAATAACGGAGAAAGGAGAAAGAAAAAGGGCGAGGAAAAGGCAGCCAGAGCTGAATTCGCGCCTAAATGGAGGGCTAAATGCAAACAGATTTCCCAGGGGTGCGGATCATTTGCTGGCACGCGACGTTGCAGTTGGTGCGATGACTTGTTTCAAGCGTTCTCGCCCCGTTTCGAGTGCCATGAGACCAGGGTTGTCGATTGCTTTGCCAGGCGACATGCGTGCAGTGTGTCTTGGTATCTGTATTGCTAGTCAAGCTCACCCCTCTGCCCTCAGTTTGGGCTCGGGGGTGCGAATGTCTGTGTGGATGAGCGAGTTGGGGTAAGCAGATCAGACATCATCGTTGCCTGCGTACCAGTGTAGATGCCTCCTGGCACGCGGTTTACACCGGGAATAGGGTCGAGGCTTCCCACAATGCGCTTCAGCGTTTTCACCAAGGCATCACCGGCTGCTACGCTTGGGGCGGCTGCCGCCAGCTGAGCTGCTGAGGGCATCTTGACCGTCTGCATCAGAGTCTGCGACGCGACGACGTTCCACTTGGCCTTCCCGGCAGCGAACGCCGCACCCATTTTGTCGATCTGCAGCACACCCGGTCACCGCGTCAGTAGCAATTCGTGAAAAGCCTCCCAAAGCCTCCATTGTACAAAATGCCAAGTAACAACAGGAACGCGCGTAGCACCACGGGAGCGTGACGCAATCAGCTGCAAGCAGCGACAACAACACACCAACACTACGTCAATGCGTAAACGGGCTTTCCAAGGTTTGTAGCCCAGAGGGTTTTCATTGGTTGTGCTGCTCACTTGTGTGGTGGACCGGCTATCTAGATCACGAGATTCAACGATTCCCATGTCGTCTGCGTTTCTTACCTCATAAAAATGCAAGGCATGTATCGAAGTGGATGCCAGGAGCGCTTGCCTTGGAGAACATGAACAGTGGCTGTGATTGCACAGGAGAGGGGGGCTCTTCTACTGCTGAGAGGCTGCAGAGAGGCTGGGCATACTGGGATCTGCCATGGAGTTTTCAAGGAAGGGTGGAGCTGTGCACGCACCTGAGCCTGCCCAACCATCTCGCGGGGCGGTGAGTCAGTTGCGAGCTCTTGTTGGTGAAGCTTGCATTTGCCGGTGCCCTGCAACGCCAAATCGAACAGACCACCTAGAGCGGCGGCTGTGGCGTACATCGCTGTGAATCCGCTGTCGCGGTTTGACGTCAGCTGTTGGGTCCGAGCCGAAACGCGCGTTTCCAGAGTTACTAATGTGGCCAGCCTACCGAGTCTGAAGACCCGCAGAGCCTCTGCAAGCACACAAACATGTCCTAAGTTGTTTGCCAGAATGGGGCTCAAACCCCATTTCTACCCCGCGAAAAAGAAAACGAAAAGAAATACGCCAGCCCAGAGAAGGATTGCTGACTCGCAAAACTATGTTTTGACAGGCATCACGATCCGCAAGCTTCAGGGTAGAGCGAAACGCTGCACGGCAAGGTCTCCTATGCAGCAACGTTGAATACATAAAGCTTTGGGGTCTTACGAAAGTGTCTGTTGAAGAGCACAAGTGATAAATTGGCACCGACTCGATAAGAAAATACTATCTATGTACCTTGCATTACCATGCATATCCCTATGCATATGCTTCAGCTACTTCCCCCACAGGGCGAGCATATTTCCGGCTCAACAGGTACTCTGTGAGCACCCGACAGTGGGAAGACTTGTAGTAGAGTTGTGTCAACTTGCCAAAAGGTCTGCTATGTTGATCGGGTACCCTTAGGAGCAAGACCTTTGTGACGCCTCTTGCTAAGGGACTGTGATGTGCGCAGGCGCTTTGGTTGAGACTGAGCATGTATTTACGAATGATCAGGCTTCGCCAGAAAGGGTTTCGACTCCGGTTTTATCCCGATAATACATGTATTCTGGGTATCTGGACCCAGAAAATCTGAGGATCTGACAAAACAATGCGAGATGGAGGCCAACACATGCTGTTGGCTTTGCCGGCACGCAGCAGATTTGATTGTGTTGATACTGTTCATTGCTACATACCGTATCGCCGCTAACTATTCAATCACGCCAATATTCAAACTTCGTCCGAATCCCGCAAACCATTCAACCGCAGGTAGCATAAATCAGGATTAATTATAATGATAGACCCGAAAATTGGATAGTATAAATCGCTGTTTGTTTGACCAAAAATTGCTGGAGATTTAGGATGGAAATTTTTCAAACGGCCATATTTTTTTGATTTCGGTTGAATAAATATTTAGCGGCAGTACGGTAATCAGGCTACGGGGAGTCAGGCTGGTCCAGTTACGCTTGCTTAGCACTGACTCTCAAGTTCTGCTTGGAGTTGCCAAGTCCATCTGGATGCGGTAGTGTTATGAAAAGACACGTCATCACCATACTCCAACCGATATCTTGCACTGCAAGTGCAATCTATGAATTCACATGAACTGACAGTGTCTGGTTGAGTGGCCGCGTAAGCTCAAAATTCTCACTTGTCTTCGGATGACTGCATCCACATGGACATCATGCCATGAGGTTTATAAAGAAGTAAATAAAGCAATCGGGAATCATGCCAGGTCCCCTGCGCCGTGAAACACGGCGAGCGAGACGTACCCAGGGGCTTTTTGGCTTTGTCACCAAATGCTATTTGACTGTTGATGACTGTCGGTGAGCCAACGATGTCACACGCTGGGAAATTCCCAGCTTTTGCATCATTGTTTGTGGCATCACATGAGGTTGGTCCAGGTCTGTTTGCCTCAGGTGATTGTCCAATTTCCAAGTAGTACTTTCATTTGCCAATGCCCATGTAGATGGTAGTGTTCTGAACAGCAACATCTTCAGGGAGGGACCTCGCATGACTCCCAGCTGATCTATCTACCGTAGTCTAACATCGCTTGGCCAAGTAATGCAACGCAACACGGCCTCGAAGTTACCTATAGGTACCAAAAATCGCGATTTCTTCTATCTATGTTCCGGATTGAACATTTTTAGATAGAGAACGTGACGCAACGCAACGCTGGGCATTTGGCCAAGTGTTGTCTAGACTGTGGTATCTACTCATCACCATGGAGGCATAGGTGCGTACGGCGGCGAGCGTCCTTGCACGCTTGAGTCTCCAGAGCAAAGAACACCACGGGTTTGCACTGGCGAGGGTTAGTGATGGGCATCCACTCATAGTACGCTCGGAGCGCGCTGTCAATCAAAGACTCGTCCTTAGGGTTCTTGAACACATCATCGGAGAACTCGTGGTCGTCCCTGCGCACCATGCCCCAGGTTGAGTTCCTTGCGAGTTTGAGTTTCTTGAAGAAGGTGCAAAGAAGCTGCAACCAGCAAAACAACATCACACATGTTGCAACTCTCACGCTCTAGGAGACACCTGCAGTTGGAGAGCCCATGGATGCCCTCTTTGGATGCTCTCAAAAACAAGGGAAGCAAGTGAAGCTAAATCTTTGTGGTCATGCATTCCTTCCTGCGACGGCCAAACCGTCCCAGTTGCTGTGCAAGGTGTGGCGGCGCAGTCACAGCAGAGCTGCAGTGCAAAGCCAAAAAACAAAACAGAGACTGCCTTGGTCGACGGGCAACTGGTCGAGACCTCGTTGTAAATCTCAACATTCCAATGGGACCCGTTTCAAAGCCATTTGATCAGTGCTTCCCCACAGTGGGTTTCGACCCCCATTTGCCGTGAGAACATGTTATATTTCCGGGCATCTGGAGCCACAAAAATGACAACTTCTCACGAAACACTGGCAGAGATCTCTAGATAGATGCGCACCAGGTTGCAATGAAGCCGTGCGCAGCGTGCATGGCTCGAACGGCAGGGTCAGACTTCACAAGGCGGTGCCTGGCTCGGAACTGGTCCACGGTGGTGGGCTCAGTCTCGAGAAGGGTTGGGTAGTCAGCGCTGGACATGAAAGAACCGACGCGGGCAGTAACAGCCAGGCCCAAATCAGCCGGTGGGTAGCTGGAGGCCCCTTTAATTGGAGACTGATAGTAGTAGTCTCCCAGATGCAGGACGAAGTCAAGGTCGGCGAAATCAGAACTTGCGAGCACTTCATAGGCATTGAAGTATCCTGTATCACGATGCGACACTTGCTCTCACCGACCCATCACCATCTGTGCATTCGCCGCGACAGAGGCAAGCTGGGAGTGGTTCAAACAAGTGCCTTGCCATCTTGATGGTCTCAGACCACCACTGGTCTGGTCATCACCACGCATCCGCGGTGTGTAGATAGACTCTAGAATAGGTGGAATGGGTGTGCAGATACACTCGTACACATGACGTACTGTGCAGACACGCATCTCTATGCCTCCAAGCTCAAATGCACCAAATAGGATGTGAGGTATGTGTTGTGCAAAGACCTTGGGCCGCGTGCTGATGTGAATTTGAGAACACTCTATCTCACCTTAACACGTTAAGCCAGGAAAGAACATGCGATCTCTTTCCTTTGCGACCTGTGGCAATCCTTGCTTCGATGGACTGCACTAATGCAAACGGGTGAAGGAGGTGGGACAGACTCGTTCTGCGGCAAACGCACACCTGCTCCCCAGTTGCTGCAGGACATTGTTACAAACTTCAGCTCGTCGACTCTATCGGTTCTTGCTGGAAGGGTCTTGAAGCGGCCCAGCACCTTGGCATCGTCGGAGAGTACGGTGCAGCTGCCACTCACGGAGTCGAAGGTGCACACGTTGAACGTGTATTTATACCGTGTAGCGGGTGTCAAACCAAACACGGTCTTCTTCACGGTCCAGTCCTGAACCGCCTTGGTGCACACAAAGCCCCTGCATTCGACGGCGTCATATTGCGAGCTCTCCCGGTGGTGTTCAATTGCTTGCTGCCCCAGCGCCAAGGCGCAGACTGAAGTGCCATTCCAAGAGCTGGTTGCTGCACAGCTATCATTGTCGAAAACCTACCAGGGGTTGGTGACATGCATGCTTCGACATGTCTGTTCAAGTCTGGTCCCCAGCAAACGGAGCATTGTGCCAAATCGAGGGGGAAATCGCAAAGCCCAAATGTCGAACAGAACTCGATGAGGCGAAAGCATGTTCATGACAGACCGATAGCATGTATTGGTCGGCTGTAGCAGTGAATACCTCTCTGAGCAATTGGAGGACGTGGGCATGCATCGAGTCAGGGGTAGCGTGCGCACAACGTGGGCCGCGTAGCAAGACGAAGCGGACGCCTAAGCTCACATTGACTGGAGAGCACTTCATAATCTGCCTACGACGGAGACAACGTAGTCTACATGTACTGGTAGGCCTACGCCTATGTGTAGGGTACCCAGGCTGGGTCACGGTGGGGCATGCTGGTTCCGAACATCCCAAGTGATCACCTTGTTGGTGCACCTCAACCACTGGTGGATCCCAAACACTTTGCATCCCAGCACCTCTCAGGACGTTACCTTGTGGGACATGCTGATTATTACTGGGTTCAAGCCATGATGCTTCCGGGTTCAGGCTTCTACAATTCAAATTAGCGAAGTTTGAACAGGGTGCTGAATTGGGTGCTGAGGGTGAACCCGTACTCGTTGCTATCGCACATATCCCTAAAACTGCTGCAATTGTCAAAAACACATGTAACATCTGACCTACTAGGCGGGTGCTGGTAGCGAGTAAGTAATATTGCGCTAGACACCAGGGACGTTGCAGATTCGTACTGTTTGACAACAACGCCGGGTTGACTTGATGAGTCAATCACGGAGTACTCCACGCAGAGTTTGCGAGGTGTGGTGACATCGGGATCAGGAGTGATGCGTGTCCAAAGCACAATACTTCTAGCTTGGGGGTCTCCAGATGCTACTCCGTGTGCCAATGTCGGCAGGGCTTGCGTCGTGCCAGTCTGAAAGCAGCTCTCACGTAACCATTCACAACGACCCATATGTACACACATTAGTAAAGCAAGCAGGCATTCGCTTCTGTGGCATCTTTGACTGAGAAGAGGTTTACGTTTGGCTCGGGACTTCGGAACCAATTACTGCAGTCGAGTTGCCCAACTGTCCAAACTACTGGGTTCCAAGGCTAAGCCCGACCGACCGTCACGTACATACTCCTGGCAAGATGTCTTGTGTACTATGTTGTGCGAGGAATCTCAGAGAGCAACATCTCGCAAAAGTGGATATGATTTGCAATCCCCGGGCATGCGAACGTGAGAGGCTCGTTTCAACCGGGGTAAACAAGGCGTCATGCATGTGCGGCCACTTCGGTCCATAACGGAGGGCAGAGCCTCAACAAAAGTATCTATCCCCATGGATAAGCGCACTTCTCGGATTTCTCGTACTAGAGAAAAACTTTGACGCTTTCAAGTCTACCGCTACAGAAATTTAGTGGCGGAGTTCGGTACCATAGTTGACAATGTACATGGGCAAGCGCGCAGATAATGGTACAACACAACATTGTGCTTGTGCATACGTGCGCACGCGCCGCCACTGGCTGATGAGTGCCTGCAGATCAATAATGCGCACGCTTGGCGCCCTTGTGTACCGGAGTTGGTCCACTGGTACCGCAGGTCATGTAATTGGTCAGTTCACAGCTTCCCATGCAGTCGCACATCATCTTTGAAAGCGTACCAAACACAGGGTGGCAATCACCAGGAGGAGTGCAAATATTGGGCCGTGTTCTCCCATGTTGGCTGTCAACTAGGCGGAGGAAAGTAGGGTCTGGTTCAATTCGGCCAGATGTCGCTTCACGACTAGCAGAGGGTGCGGGCAATTCGGTTCCACAACAATCGGAACCTGCTCCTCCGAAGTTATTGAAATCGAAATTCTTGTAAAACTTCTTGGGCAATGCGTCGAGATGAATATTGTGAACAAGACGCTGGGCTTGGTACCATGGTTTGCTTCAAGTGAAGGACAGGAACGTCAAGCAGATGTGTACCGTCTGAGGTGAAGCAGACATACATATGTGGCGCTAGCGCTACTATATGTCATGCATCATGGTTCTCCGCAAGCGAGACAACATGCGATTGTGTCAGGGTCCCTGAGTTTGCAAACAGTCAGCCAAGACGCAGGTTATCCAGTGACTATGCCAATAGGGCCTACAACGTAGCCTACGTCGTAGGCCTTGTCGTAGAGACCATTCAGCCCAATTTACGGCATTAGTCCATGACGGGGACAGCTTAGTGAATTCGGTGTTCCTCCATGACGAGGGCAGCTTAGGCAGCCAAGGAATTTGGCAGCAAGCATGTTCTTGTATTCGGAAATTCGGTATTCGTGCATGCCGATATCCATCCAGCAACGGCTGCGCCAGTTTCACTAGCCCTGGATGCGGCCGTCCCTTGAGGAGCACTGGGGTTTGAACCCAGTGCAGCCATTCAAAGGTCCTCCAAAAACAGCATTTAGCTGAGACCGAACAAGGAAACAAACAGATGCAGATCCCCAAAAGGCACATTTGGTGAATACACAAGGGACCAGTCAACACCTGATTGACATGGTTGCAAATATCATCGCAAAGCTGCGAGCTAACCATGTCCAAACCATGCATAATTCCATCCCTTGTCAAGGGCCTTGAGGCACCGATCTCAGGGCTGACAACTTGCTGCGCCATTCAGATATGCCTCCCTCGCTGGCTGCAAGCTGTGAGCTGACAATCGCCACAGCGGGCATAATTCATCCCTCAAGGGCAAATGAATGCGATACCATCGTAATTGTACAGTATGGTAAAGAATGCGACCCCCTGCCTCTCTTGGAATGCCATGCTCCCTTGCCATGCTCCCAAACCCTTCACATGCTCACTGGGCGTTACGGCCTCGCAAATGTCAGCGTGGAAATGCCCGCAACCCTGACTCGCCCTGCATCTCTTGGAATGCCATGTTTCCTGACCCCTCACATGCTCCCAGGGCGATACACCACCGCAGAATGTATAGTATGGCAAAGAACGCAACCCTAATTCCCCTGCATACTCTGGAATGCCATGCTCCTTAATCCCTCACATGCTCCCAGGGCGCTACGCCCTTGCAATTGCAAACGAGGCAATGCCCGCAACCCTTATCCCCCTCCGTTCCATGAATGCCACGCTACCTAGCCCTCACATGCTCGCAAGGCGTCATACCAAAGTAAATTGTACAGTGTGGCAGAGAACGCAACCCCAACCCCCCTGCATCCCTTGGGATGTCTGGCTGCTTCACCCCTCACAGGCTAGTTGGGGACATAGCTATGGGACATGTCTATAGACTCCACCGATGTTCAGAGAGATTGTATCGGTCACTGATGACGATGATGTTCCCAAAGCCAACGCCATGAACATCTGTCAAGAACTATCTTGAGGGCTATTTGTGGAACCAGCATATATTTAATTCAAAATGTCGGTGCACCGATCGCTGGTCTACATGTCATTTTTGCCCATCGCTGTTACTGAAAGCATGGGTTCCAAGATGTCTCAAGCTATTTGGGCTGTTTGCAAGATTGGCTCGGGCAGCGAGACGCACCTCATCATACACCTCCTCTTCATCCTCGCCTTGCAGCAGGACCAGCAGCGCGTCCAAGAGGGCGGGGTATGATGTTGTTGTGACAGCTAACATTTAGATACAAACTATTCGGTTCGAATGCTGTCAGTCACACACGAGAGCAATAAGTCAAACCTCGAAAGGGGTTACTGATTCGCAAGCCAAACGATCGCAACTATCGCAGCCCTTTTTAAGGTCAACTTAAGATCTCCCGGAACTCCTTACTATGTCCCAATATATGCAAATCGTCTCTGAGCATCCCATCCTTGGGACCGAACCACCGACCTCAGACCATCAGCGAATCTATGACTATTATTCCGTCATGTGAGTCACCTGACGTCACGCTGTCGGAATCCTTTCGAGGGAGGACTTACCTTCTAGCCTCTCCTGAACTATTCCCTTATTATTCTAGTGTTACTGTCGTATTATTCAGGTCTACACTCATCCTGTCATAACACATCACCCCCTGTATTGTGAAGGGCAACTTGAACAATGCACCTATTACAATTTGATGGGATGACACTAAGTGAAGGCAGGTCACTACGCTTCACATCTAGTCTGAATCACTTATGAAAGTGTTCATGTTGAGATTTACAGACAACTTACCCGAGATACACACGTACCGAGTACATATTCATAGGAGACTGATAGGGATCAGTCTCACAGCCTAGATCAGTATCCAGGATGACGTGACTGGACACTGGATTAGTAATTAGGACTGGATAGCTCCGGTATGCATACACGTGATAAGCATGCTAAATTCCCACTGAGGGAAGAAGTACTCAGTCGTACTTCAACACTCCCCGTTCCGAGGTGGGTCTAGCTCTGGAGACCAAGGCTCCCCGGATGGGGATCACTTCAATGTCTCAAGCACCAAAAATGTGACCTCGTACATCTAGACACAGATTTCGGAGGGTGGATGATCATGCGGGCTCTCCTTCCTAAACACGGGAGAAACAAGCACAAACAAGGCGCCCTGTACTCGATTCGAGGGACTCATGACACGCACTCCCCGTACTATCCAACTTCAGGGGACTCATTTATTGAGGAAACACAGAATGCTCCCCGTACTCGATTCGGGGGACTCATGACACGCACTCCCCGTACTGGTCAGCTTCAGGGGGTCGAATTATTAACGCAAACACATCAGGGACACGACACACACAAGGCAATGCAACTAGCACGACACGAGCCGGCTAGACAACAGAAACGCAAGAGTCTGTCCAGTCCAAACATGGACTTCAAGGCAGGTTCAGTCGTCGCAGGCCCATGCCCGCAACACATGCATCTAGTCGCTCCTGCGCCAACGGCTTTGTAAGCTGGTCGGCCCAGTTAAGGGCGGTATCAACATAGCCGTAGATCAGTTGCCCTCGCGCGGCGCGCTCCTGTACGAAGTGGTGTAGCACATCGATGTGCTTGCTGCGGGCGGAGACCATCGGATTCTTAATCAGAGACAACGCTGCCTGGTTATCCCCCCGGAGCTGGACAGGACCCGTCAGCTCGTAGTCCAGAGTCGGGAGCAGCTTCCGCAGGAACAACGCCTCTCTCCCTCCAGCGCCTGCGGCCATATACTCCGCCTCCGCGGTGCTCAGGGCCACCGTCGGCTGCAGCCTGGACTGCCATGAGATAGCAGCCCCGTGAAGGAGGAACACGTACCCCGTGGTCGACCTCCTGGTGATAGCATCGCCTGCATAGTCAGAGTCCGTATACCCCAGGAGCCCCCCGGTAGCATGCCTGGAATACACCAGACCCATGTCCTTGGTACCCACCAGGTACCGGAAGACCCGGACCGCTGCATTCCAATGGCGCGGCAAGGGGGCGCGGAGATGACGAGCCAGCGAATTCACAGCATGAGCAATGTCCGGCCTAGTCCCGTTGGCCAAGTGCATGAGTGAACCCACCATTGCCGGATACAATTGTACCTGCTGGTGGGGAAGAATAGCGTTTTCGTCCGCTTCCGTGGTGGACACTTTGCAGACCGCTGGGGTGCTGATGGGGTGACACTTAGCGAAGCCATACTTGCGGAGCATCTTCTCGACGTACGGCTTCTGATGGATGGCCAGGGTCCCCTGCGCCCGGTTCCTCACGATGTTGATGCCAAGAAAATCCTTGGGCTCTCCCAAGACCTTGATGTCAAAGATGCTCTGCAGCATGTCGATGACCTCCTGCACGTGCTTAGCGGACCGCCCTGCAATCAAGCAGTCGTCCACGTAGATGAGAGCAAGCACCTTGCCCTCTGCGTCGAGTTTGACAAAGAGAGCAGGATCTGAATCGGCAGGCGTGAAGCCCTTGGCAGTGAGCTCATCCTTCAAGCGCTGATACCACGCGCGAGGTGCCTGCTTCAGGCCATATAAGGTCTTGTGGAGACGACATACCTGCCCCACTGGGCAGGGGAAGCCTGGGACCGGCTTCATATACATCGTCTGCCCGGGGGGAAGCTCACCGTACAGGAAGGCTGTCTTGACGTCAACCTGTTGTATCTCCAGGTCGTGATAGTTGGCGAGAGACAGGAATGCCCGCACAGTAGTGTGGCTGGCCACCGGGGCGAACAGCTCATCATAGTCCACGCCTGGGCGCTGCGAGAATCCCTGCGCCACAAGTCGCGCCTTGAGGCGTACCTGCGAGTCCCCGGGACCCGGCCGTTTGACGTCGTACACCCACTTGCTGCCGACTGTGTGTGCACCTGCAGGCGCCCTAGTGTACGAGAAACACTGATGGTCCCAAAGAGACTTGTTCTCCTCCTGCATCGCCGCCCACCAATTCTCCCGGTAGGGGTTCTCCGGACTCAAAGCAGCCTCCATGGAGTGCGGGATCAGGTCCTCAGACTTGACACCATTAGGCAGCTGGGACAGGTCGAGCATGTTGCGCCCATGGGAGAGCACCGTAGGGAAGGCAGAGAAGTCGATCCCTTTGGGGCGACTCGGGCTCGACTGAGCAGCGTACGCGTACACGGTTGGCTGCTCAGTGGAGAACCGTACCACACGCCGGACAGGCTTCACAGCCGAGCGAGGGCTCTGCTCGGACGACAGTCCAGAGCGAGCAGCGAATGACGAAGGATTATAGAAAGCAGGAGGAGCACGCGTGCGGGGATGTGCAGCCCGGCTATCAGGGTGCGACTGGGGCAGGGCAGCAACGGGGGCAGAGAGCAGCACCTCAGGAACCGCATCGTCAGGGTCAGGAATGGCATACTCGTCAGCGGGAGGCATGGAGGCAGCAGGGCCCGGGTCATCCGGAACAGGAAGGGGGGCCATCGGCCTCGTCCCCTCCCTCGACCTGCTCCGGAGGCACGGAACTGCCACTGTCCGCCATGGCAGACCCTCTAGCTGACACGTAGTCTGCAGGCGCAAGCGTGGGGAATGGGGACTCCACGAACACGGGCGGTACCTGGGCGGTATCGGCCAGAGCCGTCGGGGACACGAGCGGGAAAGTAGTGCCGTCAGGCGGAGTACCATCAGGCGAGGAATCCGCATCACCCGAGGGGGCAGGAAGGCCTTGATCAGCCTGCCCCTCTTCCACACCCGAGGCTCGCACGCCAGTCGGGGTCGAGGGGTCAGGAACACTATCCTGGACACAAAAGTCACATGTGGTCAGTATCCTCCCATCAACCAGTGCGTAAACGTTCCTGGAATTCAAGACACCTGCCGTTCCGAGGTATATGCCCGCCGTGCTCTTCGGGGCAAGCTTGGTACGCTTGCTGGCAGGCACGTGCACGCGGATGTCGCACCCCCATGGGTGAAACTGAGAGATAGAAGGTGCAACGCCCGTGAACGCATGGTAAGGCACACGCTGCGTGGGAGAATAGAGCATGCAGTTTCGTATGTGATTAGCGTGCAGGATGGCGTATCCCCAGAGGGTGGTTGGCAGCCCAGCCGCACTCAGCATGGTGCGAGCGCGCTCCATTAGGGTGCGGTTCAGCCGCTCAGCCTTACCATTCTGCTCCGGCGTATAGCCCGCGGTCTCCTCATGCCAGATGCCCAACTTCTCAAATGCTTCCTTCAAGTCCGCATTCACATACTCGCGGCCCTGGTCAGTGCGTATGCGCTTAACTGATTGTCCCCCCTGTGTGGCCATTTCTCGGACCATGCTAGGAAGTGCGGTGATCACCTGGTCTTTCGAATGCAGCAAGCGAACAAGTGAGAACCCTGAGAACTCTTCTAAGAGAGTCAGGACATAGCGCTCCTTAGCTACCGTGGGAAAGTTGAGCAGAACCATCAAATCTGAGTGCACCCTGAAGTTGACATGGGGTGCCTGCCCGTCCTGTTCAGGGTGAGAAGAGCGATGCATCTTGCCATCAAGACAGGGGTTGCACAATTCAGTGTCACGCGCGTGGAGGAACTCCACAGGAGTCACCGGGCAATCACCCAGCAGACGCTTGCGTTGCATGTCCGCGAGCGTGCCCATGCCAGTGTGCCCCAGTTTCCGGTGCCAGCGCATGGCTAGAGACTCTTTGACAGCAACAGAAGCAGTGCGCATGCGTGGGACATCCAGGAGGTACATGTTATCGCAGACCGTGGCTGTGGCGACGAGTTTCCCCCCATGAGCGATCTCGAAGACGGAGGAGTGCGGGTCAATTCCAAGAGAATGGCCAGTCGCCGTGAGCGCATGGACAGAGAGCAAGTTTGACACGAGCGAGGGCACATACAAGACATCACGTAAGTGCAGCAGCCCATGAGTGGTTTTGAGCCGCACTCGCCCCATGCCTAGGGCGTGCTCACATGTCCCGTTCCCAAAGTTGACAGGGGTCGGTTTAGGAAACCTGACATAATTTGCCAGAATGTGCCGCTCGCGAGTCATACTGTCTGTGGCCCCACTATCCAGTACCCATTCACACTGTGCGTGCACGCGGGAGGAGGAATACATGCCTTGGTGTGGCTTAGGGTAGCCAGGCGCGAAGGTACCAGGCTGCGGGTATTTCTCCTGGAGCTTCATAACGCAGAAGGGCGTGATATGACCAGCATGGCCACAAAAGTGACATTTCCGCTCCTCAGAAGCGGATGCTGAGCCTTCTGGTGTGCGGTCCCGTGGGGTGCGCCTGGGTGACGCACTGCGACTGCGACGGTCAGTACTGCGACCTCTGCGTTCAGCTGCCAGCGCTCTAGCGGGACGCTCCAATGGGGGCAGGTCGCTCTCCAGAGCGTACAGAGCAAGACGCAGCGTGTCAGGGGTGTAAGTATGGGCATTTAGACGGAGATGGGGACGGCCTGCGTCAAAGCGCACACTGAGACCCCTAATCAGCTGGTTGACTACCGTGGCCACTGGGACCCCAGCAGCAATGGAGGTCAGCTGCTCATTCAGCTCCAGCGCCCTGTCGACGTACGCATCTGCACTTTCGTCGGCACCCTGGCGGATTGCAAACAGCTGCTCCTGTATTTGTATCTGCTGCGGGCGAAGGTAATTCTGGTGACGTGCCTCCAGTAACGTCCACATAGCAAAGGCGGATGCAGCGCCTTCAATCACACGCGCTGCGGCGTCATCAACATTCATTTCTATGTAAGCTCGTGCGATTTCGTCACCTTCAAGTACAGCTGGATCAGCATTCTCGCCAGGCGCTCCTCGGAGATGGCGACGAAGGTTCTTCGTTGTTGCAAAAGCGAGCATTTTCTTACTCCACCTTGGCCAATTGCGCGAGGTGAGTAGGAAGCCAGGTCCATGCCTGGACAGAGCTCCGCTGCGGTCATCCATACTAGGCACTATTGCAGCGGGTCAGCGAAGCGTCGTAACTCAAACGAGTACAAAATACCACGCAACGCAACGGAGGCGTGCGGACCCATAACCTGTTGAGATTTACAGACAACTTACCCGAGATACACACGTACCGAGTACATATTCATAGGAGACTGATAGGGATCAGTCTCACAGCCTAGATCAGTATCCAGGATGACGTGACTGGACACTGGATTAGTAATTAGGACTGGATAGCTCCGGTATGCATACACGTGATAAGCATGCTAAATTCCCACTGAGGGAAGAAGTACTCAGTCGTACTTCAACAGTTCAAAGCCTGGTTCTTCGAAAGGCAACATAGCATCACTCTCTGTGACACTGAGAAGCCCTTCACTGTCGGCCCCCAAGGAACCGACACTCTGAGCCCTGGACTATGGGAGACACATCGCCTGAGCTAGCGGGGATTAACCCCGGCATGCCGTCGTTGTCACTATCCGTCTGGGGTTCCACCTGAATTACGATGATGTCCTCGAAGGGGATCTCCACTCGATCGGGAACCGCTTGCTGAGGTTCTTCTATGTCCATCTCGGATCAAGGCCTGGACGCTGAGTCCACTGACAGCGCCGCGAATCTATTTCGCTGTAGTGAGGATGGGAGCGAGCACGTTGAGCGCCTAATGTCGCTGCTGAGCCCGCCCCGAGCTCTCGGGCAAGGCACCGAAATCCACTATTTGCGGCATGCGCTCCATCTCGAGGAGGATGAGCGTTTGCTTCGCACGCTGGTCGACCATCTCCTGGAGCGGGTGAGCTTCCTCGTTCGTGAGGAGCCCCACTTCTGTGGCCATAGAGAGGTCCTTTATGATCTGCACGCGAAGCCTCTCGATCGTGTCCATGGTGTCCTGCCGTGGGTGGCGGTGACTACCTTGCCGGTGCCTAGCGACCTCTGCACGATAGTGCGCCATGTCTTGCTCGAAAGCTTGGGCCGTATCGTCGTCGTCGCCGAGGTCTGCGTCGCACCTAGCATCCTCGTTCCGATTGTGGGCGAGGGATGGCTTTAGTGCGAGCTCTAGTTGCTCCTGCTCGGTGAGCTCTATTTCTGGTTCTAGTTTCTCTGCCTGCAAGAACATAAACGGCTAGTTACTGTGAGGTAATCAAGCAGACAGTGCTTCTTGCTTGTAGACCCCTGTCAACCAACCCTTTTCTGAAGGAGTTAGGACTTTGTAAATCTGGAACCTGACCTGCTTAGTGCAGCTACCCAGATATTTCTGTACTATTTCTATACTGTGTTCACAGTCTATGAATTCATGCCATGAGGGCTCCGCATGTCCCTTCCACTGGACTTGGAATTCTACTATGCTTTTCTTCTGCTTGGATCTAGAATTGAGCACATTGTGGTTAGTTATTGCTTCAACTTCCCAATCTTCTGTCCCATCTACCCAAACTGGGGTAACTTCAGCTCCTTGTCTTTGTTTATAAGGTTTCACTAATGCTACTGAAACCCTTGGATGGATCTGGAGACTGGATGGGAGGTCCAGCAGCACTGTTGAACCATTCTCACTGGCTTCCAGCACCAGAACTGGTCCTATAAACCTAGGACTAAACTTGTGCCTTAAGCTGGGATGCCTCAACCTGATGTTTCTAGTGCTTAGCCACACTGGCTGGCCTCTAACATACCGGTGGCGTACTACTCCCTGCTTATCATGGTTCTCTTTCATCTTACACTTAGCCCAATGGACACTCTGTTTTGCTCTGGTAAACTCCTCATGGGCTTGGATGAGAGTTCTGGCACCTGGAGTTGACATGCCCACCCAACTGGCCACTTCTGCGGTTGGTTCAGAGATACCTTCCTTATGAGCTATGCGTTTCTTAACTGCCTCAAAAGGTGCCAACGGTACTGTAACTCTGTTCATTCTGAATGGAGTGGTCCCAGTGGTTTCTCGGTACATATTATTTAGAGCAAACTCTATGAACGCTAATCTATCGTTCCGATCTGTGTGGTCTGCTCCCACATAATGCCTTAATGCTGTCTCCACCACCTCATTGGTTCTCTCCACTGATCCATTAGTCTGTGGGTGGTATGCAGTACTCAGGCTTAGCCTTATGTCTGCTGCATCACATAGGGCTCTAAAGAACTCGGAGTTCCACTGTTGCCCCCTATCACTGACAATCTTGGTGGGAAATCCATAGTGAGGGAAGATCTCTCGGGAAAACATCTTCACAAAGCCTTGCGTTGTGAGTGTGGTGTGTGTTGCAATCAGCCTGCACATCTTACTTAGATGACAACTAAATACTGCTATTGCATTATAACCCCCTTCTCCTGTTGGGGTTAGATCTGTGATCAAATCCACACCTATAGTCCTCCAGCACTCGCTGGGTGACTCTATTAGAGTGAGAGGCGGCCGTTTCATACGCCTATCTGGCTTATCACTCTGACAGCTGTAACATGTTTGGACGTAGTTCTTAATGTCGGTGGTAATGCCAGGCCACCAGAACTGACGTTGGACTAAATTAAGTGTCTTCTGGATACCTAAATGTTCACACCATGGCACATCATGGTGCCAGTACAGTATGTCGTTTCTTAAGCTATCGCCTTCCGGCACATATAAGAGGTTTCTCTTCCACAAAAGGTCCCCTTCTGGACTCTCTCTTAGCCCCATCTTATTGCGTTGTTTGTCAGTAGAGACACTCTTGTCTACCAGTGTTCCCTTCCTGACCCTATCGAACAACTCTTGAGGATTGTCGAACAGAATTTACACAGTTGACAGTGTCACACAAGGTGCAGTGCCTCAGTATTTATACTGATACATCTGACCATTGTTGTGACATCAGGACGCGATAAACGCATGCAAGAAAGCGTCCGTTATTATGGTAAGTGCTATTAGTACTGAAAGTAACGTCAAGATGGCAGTGAGGCAAGGGCTTGTGTGCTTTATTCGCTGCGTGCCGTGACATCCCGTGACAGCCACGTAACGTCGTGACGCAACCAAGCACACAGACTGCACCGAGGCATAGAACGCTGCAGATACCACCCTATGCAAGGGATAATTATTATATGGGGTGGTAAATCAAGCTTTCCACAACACTCCCCGTATGACGAAGGTGCTACTCACCAGTCGACGAGGTCAAGACAACATATTGTTAAGGGGTAGATAACGAATGCTGCAAAGCAATATCCTGCCTCCCCGTACGAAAGGGCGAGGGTGGAAATGAGGGGCCTCGGGAGTGCTCCCCCAAACTTCTAAGTCCTAAACCATGCACGTGCTTCTGAAATTTGGCCACTGGAAGGGGCTTGGTAAGGCAGTCGGCAATATTATTGTTTGTGTCTACGTACTCAAACGCCAAGTCCCCAAGCATCACTCGCTCACGCGCAAAGTGATGTATGATATCTATGTGCTTTGATCTAGCGGTGGTCATGGGATTCTTCAGCAAGCAGAGTGCAGCTTCATTGTCACCAAGTAAATGCACAGGACCATCGACAGGCTCCCCGAGTTCGGGCAACAGCTTCTTGAGCCATAATGCTTCCCTAGCGCCTGCAGCGGCGGCTTGATATTCCGCCTCAGTGGTGCTAAGTGCAACGGTGGGCTGGAGTTTGCTCTGCCACGAGATGGCAGCTCCATTGAGTTTGAAAACAAACCCGGTGGTGCTGCGTCTCGTGACTTTGCACCCAGCATGGTCGGAATCAGTAAAGCCAGTCAAGCTCTCTTGCTTGCCGTAAACCAGCGCAAAATGTAAAGTGCCGCTAAGGTAACGAAGCAGTTTGATGGCTGCTTGCCAGTGTGCACATGTTGGACGCTTCAAGTTCCTAGCAAGAGCGCTGATCGCCTGGGCGATATCGGGACGCGTACAATTTGCTAAATGCATGAGTGACCCGACAAGGGAAGGGTACTTGATGAGATTCTGACCTTCAAGAAGTGCACTCTCAGGGATGGTACCTAAGGGTATTGATACTGGAGTAGCCCCCGTGAGGTTGTACTCGTGAAGCAAGCGTTCTATATAAGGGATCTGATGTATAGCTAGAGTCTGATTTGCCCTATCTCGGACGAAGTTTATCCCTAGGAAGTCCGAGGGCTCTCCCAGATCACGTGCCTCAAACAAGGACTGGATGAGAGCCAAAATGTCTTCAACGTCTTTGCGTGATTTGCCCGCAATCAAACAATCGTCTACATAAATCAATGCAAGGATTTTGCCGTCGTGCCCCACCTTCAAAAACAACGCGGGGTCTGCGTCGCTGCAGACAAAGCCCTTGGCGAGCAGCTCGGACTTGAGCTTCTGGTGCCACGTTCTGCCCGCCTGTTTGAGCCCGTATACCGACTTATTGAGCTTGCAAGCTGTTCCGGGCGGTCCCGGGGATCCTGGGGGGTGCCGCATATAGACTGTCTCCTCAAGTTCGCCGTAGAGAAACGCGGTTTTTATGTCGATTTGTCTCATCTCCAAGTCATTTGCAGCGACAATCGCGAGAAACGCACGGAGGCTGGCATACTTGGAGACCGGAGCATACGTCTCCTCATAGTCGATGCCCGCGCGCTGTGAAAATCCCTGGGCAACGAGCCGGGCCTTGTAGCGACCATCTCGCTTGCGCTGAAGCACAAAGCGGCAGCCCACAGTCCTGGCACCTGGCGGCAACTTGACGATGTCCCAGCACTTGTGCTCGTGGAGCGAGTTGAGCTCGTCGTCAATAGCCTGCTGCCACTTCATCCCGTCCGGTCTAGCCAGTGCCTCCTCGACTGTCTTTGGATCCGGTCCAAATCCATATCCGGTAGTCGCCGCGAACGCGTTGTGTTTATACTTTTGAGAGTGAGAGTATCTCCCCGGACGTCGCCGCGCAGCATGAAGGGCATAGTTCGGCCTGCCCTCTGCATACTGCGCCCTCTGCAGATGCACGCGATTCGAAGGGGCAGACTGCAGATTGTCTGCCTGATGTAGATCAGGCGACTCCCCCGTTCCCCCGGCAGTCTGTTCCAGAGTTGGGGTTGATCCATCATCGTCAGCCAGAAGAGCAAAGGGGTTGGCGCTGATGATAGAGGCTGAGGGAGAGGAGGGGATAGGCGCGGCGGTGGCGGGAACGGATGTCCAAGTGGGCTCGTCCACCGGGAGGTCAAGGGTCATGTCCTCCTCCTCCACAGGGAGGGGATCCGCAGTCGCGGACCGATCTTGGAGGAACGTCACGAGCGGGTTGGCAAAGGTGACAGATGGACCGAGGGAAGCAGGGACTGGTGCGACAGCAGCGTCCGAACCAGGGACAGGCGCGAGGAGAGACGCAGGCGGTTGACCGAAGGAGGGCTCCGCAGGTTGCTCCAAGCAGCGTTCCTCGACCGGGAGCACATCGTGGTCGTCCAGGACAGCCTCGGAAGGGGTCGCAGGCGTAGGAAAATTATCCTGAAACACTACGTCACACGATGTGAGTACTGAGCCGTTCGCCAACACGAGGTAGGTGCGAGAGTTGATTGGCCCTGAAATCCCCACGAAGCGGCCCTTGACGCTCTTGGCGTCCAGCTTGCTCCGTTGCTGCCCGGGGATATGGACCCATGCGGGGCTTCCAAACGCATGCAAAATCGAAGTGTTGACTCGAACCCCAGTAAAGGCCTCATAAGGAGACACAGACTTGCCCCTAGCGAGCACCGAGTTGTAAATATGGGCAGAGTACAGGAACGCATAGCCCCACATGTTGGCCGGCAAGCCAGAGTCTGCTAGCATTGTGCGTGCACGTTCGGCAAGAGTACGGTTCAGGCGTTCAGCACGTCCGTTCTGTTCGGGGGTGTACCCCGAGGTGGGTTCAGCCCAAATGCCTCTGAGCGACAGGAAAGAAGCAACAGACGCATTCAAGTACTCGGTGCCCCTGTCAGTGCGTAAGCGCTTGACGTCACGTCCCCCCTGAGTAGAAAACTGAGTAATCATGGTCTGAATGTATGCTGGAACCTCAGCCTTAGACTTGCACAGTGAGACAAGGGCAAAGCCTGTGAGCTCGTCCATGAGGGTGACAATGTAGCGGTGGCCATGGACTGTGGGGGTGCGAAAGGGGCCGACAACATCCGAGTGGACACGAAAGTTGACATGCTGAGCCGTGGACTCGCTCACAGATGGATGGGATGCACGGTGCATTTTGCCCGCAAGGCAAGGTTCACATGGTTCATTCCGTGCATCGAGGAAATCAGAAGGAGCGAGATTGCAGCCAGTGAGAAGGCCCTTGCGTTGCATTTCAGCAAGGGTGCCAAAGTTGGTGTGCCCAAGACGCCTATGCCACTCTTTAGCAGTGGCATGTGCTCGTGCAGCAAGGGCAAAGGACCCAGGTTGGCCTACATCAGGATCTAATACATACATGCCACCATGATTTGAAGCGGTAGCAACAAGCTGACCGTCCCTTGTCAGCTCAAACACGTCAGAATAAGCAGCAATTGAGGCAGCATAGCCCAAGCTGATGAGTGAAGGGACAGATAGCAGGTTGCTGACCAAGGACGGAACAAACAAGACATCGGGAATGTCAAAAACCCTGAAACGGGTGGCGATACGCACGACCCCAACACCTAGAGCCTTCCCTACGGCCCCATTCCCGAAGGTGACTAGCTGGGGTTCTGAGAGCGGAGTATACTTGAGGAACAAACTCCGTGATTTTGCCATGCTATCAGAAGCCCCTGAGTCCAATACCCAAGCAGCAACAGGAGAGGAAAACGTGCCGCGTGATGTTCGTGATCCACGGGGACGAGGAAAGCCATGCGCGAAAGTTGCAGGCTGGTTGGGGAAGCGTTGCTGGCAGCGGAGAACGCAATGAGGGGCAATATGCCCAGGGTTCCCGCAGAAATCACAGGAGAAGGAGGCCCCACTCGTTGAAGGCTGCTCTTCGGAGGTGCGATTGTGCCTGTCCTGGTCAAAGGAGAGCCTGCGTCCATCACGTGCCCCACGGGAACCCTGAGCCTGCATAGCACGCACGGGGCGACCAAGCGAGTTGGAGGGCAAAGATATCTCGATGGCCCTCAAATCAGAACGCAGGGACTCCATCTTGTATTCAGGAGCACGCAGGATGAGCATGGGCTTCGAAACGTCAAACGAAGAGTTCAGATGATCGATCACGTGGCGCACAAGTGTAGCTTCAGGAACGGGTGACTTCAGCATTTCCAAGTCCTCGTTGATGAGCTCGATAGCATCCAGGAAAGCATCTACAGTTTCATTAGGAGCCTGGCGACGAGCGAATAGTTCCTTCTGGCGATTGACGGCCTTGGGCTTCAGCGTGGCTTCATGCGCAGTCTTGAACTGGTCCCAAGCAACAATAGGTGCTGTGACAGATTTGATGCGTCGGAGCCAGCGGTCTGAAATGCACAATTTTATCCACGAAAGAGCCTCATTGGCAACAAGCTTGTCACTGTCGGAAGCACTAGCAGGCAGAGGAGTGCGGACCCATTTGTCGCACTTCTTTATGGAAAGAAAGGCAAGCATGCGCACGCTCCAGGACGGCCAGTTGTCGTCGTCGAGCTTGACGCCAGGTCCATCCTTAAGAGATACCACGGAAGTCATGACGGAGCGATGAGAGAGTGGTTGGCAGCAAAGGCAGGAGGCTGCAGTCAGGATGTAATCACCAAAATACGTGAAAGGCGAACGTCAGAAAGCATGTGACGAACCAGGTTGCGTAGCTGGACCCATAACCTCTTGAGGATTGTCGAACAGAATTTACACAGTTGACAGTGTCACACAAGGTGCAGTGCCTCAGTATTTATACTGATACATCTGACCATTGTTGTGACATCAGGACGCGATAAACGCATGCAAGAAAGCGTCCGTTATTATGGTAAGTGCTATTAGTACTGAAAGTAACGTCAAGATGGCAGTGAGGCAAGGGCTTGTGTGCTTTATTCGCTGCGTGCCGTGACATCCCGTGACAGCCACGTAACGTCGTGACGCAACCAAGCACACAGACTGCACCGAGGCATAGAACGCTGCAGATACCACCCTATGCAAGGGATAATTATTATATGGGGTGGTAAATCAAGCTTTCCACAACAACAACTGCTCGGCCAACGTTTCGTATGCGCTTAGTGAGGGGTCAACCTCACTCTCTGCAAGAGCGGGGGACATCTCGGGCTGACTAGACTCCGGTGCCCCTCCATCTCCCGAATTGTTGGTGAGATGAGTGGCGTGCGTTTCCTCACCCCCTGCACTGTTCCCTCGACCCTGACTAGAGACTCTATTTCGCTGTCTATCGGGTTGCTGCGACGCCGTCGGAGCTCTCACCTCTTCCGGGTCACCCTCTACGCGTCTATGAGTATCTTTAAGTATACCCTTGTATCCATGCCTGGTACCCTGTGCATGGGGGTCTGTGGGGAGAACAGGCGCTGATGCATCATGATTTGTATCGTGCACAACATCATGTTCATCAGCAAATCGTACACGTTTCTGCGATGGCGTACCGGAGTCGTAGCCATCTCCACGTGACGTGTCTCCTCCTGCGTCGGCGAGTGCCGCGGGGGCGCCTCCACCCCCTGCTGGCCTGCCAGCGCTCTAGGTCCGCCCCGCTGCGCTGCGACGGGTGTAGCCGCCAAGCAAGACGGTATTGAATCCTGGTCCAGTTCTGCATTCAACGCGTCCCGTTTCGCGCGGAGCTCCATGAGCTGCATCGTGCACGTGGCGATGTGCGCGTCCGTAGCCTGCAGATGGGCTTGCTCTGTTTGCATCCATGCAACTCGGCGGAGGCGAGCCGAATGATGCTCCGTGAGGCGCTGGGTCAGCGACGCGATGTCGGCCATGCAGAAGCGTAGCTTCCCCTCCAGGCGTCGCACACGCTCTGTGTGCGCCATGGCGTCCTGTACTAGTGTCGCCTGAGGCGACGGTGCTGTGGGAGGGACCACTGTACATCATATTCATGTCAGGCCAACTATCGCACGGGAGCTCGAGGGCTCGTGCCTCCGGTGGGGTCAGCATTCTGCTGAGGGCGTCCGCCACCACGTTACGATCCCCTTTAACGTAGAGGATCTCGTAACGGAAGCTCACAAGGAATTCCATCCATCGGGCTTGTCTACGGTTAAGTCTAACTTGCTTAGCTAACCACGTAAGCGGCTCATGATCAGTGTGTAGAATTACATCACTGCCCTCTAGATAGCACCTCCATTGAGTGAAGCAGTCTACCATCGCTAATAGCTCTTGCTCTGTTGTGGTATAATTTACTTCAGCTGCTGTGAGTTTTCGTGCAACGTACGCAGTCGGGTGCGCTACGTCCTCTTTGAACTGTATGAGCACACCTGCTATTGCTTTGATAGAAGCATCACTATACACGTGGAAGGGCAACGTGAAATCTGGATGGAACATCATGGTTGCTCTCCTGAGCAACTCCTTAAGATTGTTCCATGCTGTGGTGCACTCTGTGTTCCATCTAGGGGGAGCCTTCTGTGTGTGTGCATGCAGCACACACGCTATCTCTGAGTATTTCGGGATAAATCTATTGAAATAATTCATAAATCCCAGAAATCTCCGGCATTCTGTAGCTATGCTCTCTTTCACAGAGGTAGCTATACGCTGACTATCCTCTGCATCAGCGGTGGCTAATTCTGCCACCAACGCTAGTGGTGGTTCCCACCTGTCTAGCGTTCTCACCTTTGCTGGGTCAGGCAGCACTCCTTTGCCAGATACAAGGTGACCTAGGTATGTTAGCTGAGATTGTGCCCATTTGCACTTGGGCAATTGACAGAACAGGTTATGCTCTTTGAGAGATGACAACACCGCATCCAAATGCAAAGCGTGCTCCTGCATCGTGCTGGACTTAATGATGATGTCATCTAAATACACAAGACAGTACCCCCTTCTAATATGATCTCTTAGGATCGTGTTCATGGCCTGTTGGAAGATGGCTGGTGCATTACTAAGCCCCATGGGCATCACACACCATTGATATAGCCCATATGGTGTAGGAAATGCAGTCAAAGGCTTACTACTATCTTCCATCTTTAGCTGATAGAATCCCGAAGCCAGATCCAATGCACTGAACACATGGGCACCTTGCAAATTATCTAGGAGCTCACCTTGGTGTGGGATGGGTCCCCTGTCTGGTGCTGTGCGTTGATTTAGATGCCTGAAATCAACACAGAATCTCAGTTTACCATTGGGCTTCGGGGCAAAGAGGACTGAGGAACTCCAGGAGGATGAGCTAGGTTCTATCCATCCTTTTTCTATGAACTCCTGTACCTTTTCTACGAGTTCTGTCTTTTCTAGGGGGGTAAGCCTATATTGTCTTATATAAACTGGCTTGACACCCTCTGCAAGTTCTATCTTGCACTCAAACCCTTTGGCATGATTGTGTGGGGGAATCTTCCCACACAGAGTCCCCTCAGGTCCACTATGCTTATCTACTACCCTCTGGATTACTGTAGCAAGCTTTTTAGGGCTTGCTGGACTATTTGAAGCACTGTTGGCTTCACTAGGTGCTGGTTCTAGCGCTTCAATATCTTTACTAAGAAGCTGTACTCTATAGGCCACTTGAGCCCCTGTAGCAATTTCATGTCTTAATTGCTTGAACTGATTCCATGATCCAGGCCCCTCTTGACTACGGGGTGACTGGCTATTGGTGGTCATCACCGCAGGTGCATTGCGTGAGAGTGACAACTTCCTGCTCAACACAACACGTTTCTGTTCAGTTCCATTGAACATACTGACCACTACCAGTTTCTCCTGGTATTCTACCCCCATATTGTATTCCCACATAAGGTCATCCCCTATTATGCAGTCATATCCTTGGAGAGCATCGTCCATTACCTGCATACTGTGGACTGGATGCTGATTTCCCAACTTAACTGGGACTTGTGCACTACCAAGGCACTTAGCTTCCCCTCCTGTTCCCCCTATTCTATCGGTTGTTGGACCTGATTGCCATGGAATGCCAATCCTCTGAAGGTATTTCTTACTAATGACAGTCACATTGGCACCTGTGTCAAACAACGTTCTAACTAAAGCCCCTCCTACTCTCACATCGAAGGAGGCCTTATGAGCATGGGAATCTAGTGCTTGAGTATGCATATGCGGTGGAGCCTGTCTCTTGAAACTCATCACTACATTTCTATGGGGAACTATGTCCTCCTGCATGGCATTTCTAGTGAGGGTTTTGCCCTCCTGCAGCCACGCTGTGAAAGCTCTCTCCTTTCTGAGCTTCATGGGCATGACAACTTTAAGTTCATAGCCCTCTTTACTTACTTCTGTGATATGTCTAATGGCAGTATGTGCATCATAGGGGTCCTTCCCCGTAATACGCAAAGTGGTGTCTTCTTCTAGCGACATCACCCCTAACCATTGATCAAGCATATCATCTGAGTAAGTTGGGACACACCTGGCAGCGTTGCCCATGGCAACCCACTGGTTTGTGCCCGGAGGAGGCGGTGGCGGGGGCGCTGTAACTATGCCCTCGTCCGACCGGGTCTCCTCCCCGCATCCTCATTCGTCCATCCCTCCGCGCACCTCATGGTACGCTTTGAGAAACTGTCTAGCGCTCTTTTGCGCACTATTGCCATCCCTTGTTAGAGGGCACTCCTTGTACTTGTGCCATTCTTGGCACAAGATACACGCACCGTCTCCGATCGCCTTGAGGCAGGTTGCCGTGTCCTTCTGAGGGAGAGCCGGCCGCGCCATCGCCCGAAGGTAGGGCGGTGCAAATTGAGGCTGCTCGACGATGAGTTTTTCGACAACCCGTCGAAAAGACTCACCGTAGGAGGGTCTATTGCCGATGGCGGCACTAGCGGGGGCGGTGGTGTCGCCCGTTCGGCCACCCTGCCGTCCTCTCCCGCGACTACTACTGCGTCCACGAACGCTCCTTTCCTCACTAGGCGCTCCGGATCGCGAACGCCTAGTCCCTCTATTGGAGTTTCCTCCCCTCTGTGCGCCTGCGCCTCGGCCATATGTCAGATTAAGTAATGAACCTCCACGGCCTCTCGAACGGCTCGTGGAACTACTAGTGGACGGATGTAATTGAGTATAGATATCATGTGCGGTTACTAGTTGATTGCATACTACATTGATGAACTCTGCCGACAGTGCCATTGTCGTTTCCGCGTTATGCAATCGCTG
>NW_028323547.1:0-41573 GCF_984573655.1 Nuphar pumila | reverse complement strand
TTCTCTTTGTAAGCTTGGCGGCAAGTCCGAAAGCGTGACCGTGACGACCCGTCTGTTGTTATTCTTACGGTATGCCTCCCTCATGTACGGTGGGCGTTTACCCTTTGTGTTGCACTTTATCTTCCTTGCACGTTGGCTCAACAGGTGGTTGGCGTTCTGTGTTTAATTGCGCCATTAGGCCCCGTTTTCTTTGCTGGCAGTCGGTGATCGCTACAGGCGCCCATGTACAACTTTTTGTGAAGCTTGTGAGTGGCACAAATGAGCAAACGTCTCAAGTGCAGAAAATGTAGCAGCATCATGGATCTGTTCTCATTTGAATCGTACCTCTTTGAAGACATTTTCCATTGGAATGTGTACGTGGTTTCATCATGGATGACGACAGCGATCGTTACATGTATGGCATGTTTGCTGCTTGCAAGTCGCTCACAGGTTTGCTGCTGCAGGTTTTGTCCACATCCTGCAGGATGCAGTCGAGGGCTTGGCAAGCCCATGCCTGGGCTGGCCCGAATATCCATGGGCAATGATGATCGCGACATTTGCGTCTCTCATCACTTTCACGTTCGAGTGGCACCTGCATAAGTACTTTACAAACGCATTTACCCGCAACCAGCATGACTGTGCTGAAGAAGTAGTGGACGGTGCTGTTGAGGCGCCGCAAACAGAGAGCCACGAAGGCGTTGTCGTCGCAACCCCTGCACCTCGGTTGCAGTCGTATCGGCGTTGCGAGAAGCCAAAGGCACTGAGAGACTCTGGTCAGGACCTCGAGTGCCTCATGTACTCGGTGCAGTCGTGCACCCTCGAGTTGGGAATTATCTTCCACTCGATCTTCATCGGAATCTCTCTCGGCCTGAACACGGACCGCGCTTCGATACAGTCGCTCATGATCGCTCTCATGTTCCACCAGTTCAATGAGGGACTGGCCATCGGCCTGACGTTTATTCAGGCTCGCTTCAGCACGCTCCGGTACTGGCTTCTCGGTGCTTCGTTCCTTCTCACCACCCCTCTCGGAGTCGCTATTGGCATAGCGATTGGGGGCGGGGGCTATTCCTTTAAAGCTCTCGCCGGGACAGAGGGCGTTTTCAATGCGTTCTCCGCCGGGATCTTGCTGTATAACGGCCTGGTCGACCTGATTGTGCCAACATTCAGCGTCCATGACAACTCCCGTGGTCCCTTCATTCAAATTTTGGGCTTTGCGGCGCTCATGGCAGGCGCTGGAGTCATGTCTGCCATTGGAGTCTGGGCGTGATGTATTGTGCCGACATGCGAACCGGAGGCGGCTAGTCCCTGTGGCGTGCACGACACAACGCATTATTTAATTTGACACCCCTCAATGGTGGGCATGTCGACGTTTAAGTGCTTCTGATTGAGGGTAACTTGTATGCAACGTACTTTTGAGCAGTCTATATGTCCGTTGCGATTCGCGCAGAAATGCGTTCACAGAGTTGCGTTAACTTTTCGGGCACATGCGTTGAATTAATCTTAACATGCGTTGCTCGAGGGACCGTATTGAATGATCACATCAAATGTTGAGTGTAATAATGTGCAATGGGACAGTTCAATAGCAGCAACCGCTGACACATTAATGGACCATGAGTTGCCTGTGATGTCAGCCACATGAGCCACTGAGCAGCATTCCCCACTGTTGTACCAGCTATCCTGTGTGGGCTTGCTGGTTTGATGCTGTGGCCTTGTAAGGCAAGATCTTGCACCATTCAGCTTGCATCATCCTGCTGTCGTTCCCATAGGCACTTCTATTGCAAGCGACTTCTATTATATCACAGGTGTGCAACCACCGTGGGAGTTTCGTTTTCTTTGAAGGAGGGCCTTTTTCCCAGTCGCTGTCATCAGGACACCCCCCACGATTGGCACGTTTGTACAGTGACAATTTATACGTAATCTTTATACGTGCACAAAGTATAGCCGTTATCCCACTTTCCGCCACTAAACTGCTCGAAATGATCTTGTGATATGGCAATTTCACTTGGTGCTTCGTCACGTCGGCAGTGTGATATAATTCCAACCAAACTGGAAGCATGGAAGCCTGACCCATGCAGAAGCAACTTTGGCGAGTTTGAATCACCAGAAACCTCAAAACAAGTTGCAGAATACAACCGATGAAAGGCGCGTGCAGCACAAGTAAGTAACACCAAACAAAATGATGTGTTCCTGGCACAATAGAGACACGCACAGGACGCATTGGGACCTTTCGGTACAGCTGGTGCGCTTGTTTCGAGATATTAGAATCCGACAGGGCATAACGAGAGGGTCTGAAAAAGTGCAAAAATCTCGGAACCGGGTGGATGTGGACATTAACAGCAGTGTCTCTGCCGACACACAACAAACAAGGTCCAGAAAATGTCAAGGTCCTCCAGATCCCGACAACAAAGCTGCCAACCGTGTCGGGATGCAAGGTGTACGATCTTACGAGCTCCTCCCAGTCGGAGACGCATCGCTCGGCCATGCCCGGCAGGTTAGCAACGCGGAAAGCATCGAAGCTGTTGGACTGGCTGATGTCAAAGGTCGCGGGGTGATGGTCGCAGGGGGGGAAGAGGTGCACCTCAAAGGCCTTTGCGCGCGCAGGTCGATGCTCTTTGCGCCGCCCCGCTTGCGGGCAAAGGCGTTGTCGATCGGTCTCACTCGGAGGGGGGCCTGTGGCCTGGGTGGGAGGGCAAGGTCACCCGGCTGCAGACCTCAAGCACGGATCGCGCCTCTGTGCGTGTGAGCGCGCGATTGCGTCGGCCAGGGAGTGACTTCTTGGCCTTTGAGAGCTACGGGCCAAGATGAAGCCTTCGAGGGAGGGCCACTTTGGGCGTCGGACGCCACGTGTAGCACACGTAGCAGCCCCGTACCCGCCACTTGATTGTCCGCTTTCCGCTGACGTGCTCCACGACGGCAACCAATTGGTAGCTGACTGTGCCAGGGGAAGCCACGCTGTTGGGCAGACTTGCTGCGCCGGGGTCCATGCAGAGGTGGAACGGGAATAGAACCCGTGTCGGCTCCTTTACGGTGGCATGTGTGTGCGGATGCAAGGAGAAGCGTTGGAAGTGAAAGACGAGCAGGAGGGGGGCGCCGACAAGATCGTAGCGTCGCACACAGGTACGCGAGGCGCTCGGCAGGTCGCGGAGGATGCCTCGGTTTGACAGCTTAAACGTCCGAGGCAGGCATGCCAGGGAGCCATTGTCGAGTGTCCCACTCGTGCAGCTGCATGGGCTGAGCGACCATAGCGGGCAGGATTCTGCCTGTGTGGGCACACCAAACCTCGCAGACTCCGAAGAGTTTTGCTTGGCGGTGCCACCGCTCAGGGGCTGCGAGTCGTCATCTGCGGAACAGGTATAAGTTGAGGACAGCGCAGGATCACAAGATGACGGGGCACCGAAGTCGCTCTCATCGCTGGAATCGTCGAAGGGCTCCTCGCTGCTGTCGCTTTCGTCCGTGCCTCCGTCCTCGCAAGGAGCCGGGAACATCCAGGGCGTCCCGGTCACGATGATGTCACACCGCGCATCCATGTCATGGCCGTCGAAGCCGAGCGCCGGTGGCTCCCGAAAGCCCCTCCACAGTTGCGCGGCCATCATTGTCGTATGACAGGGAGATCTTCGCGTTGAAGAGCTCCATGACGCCGTCCTTGCCCTCTGCTTCCAGGGCCGCGTACGCCCAGTCCACCAGCACCTGCACGTTTCATGGGGGATGACGATGTCGTGTGGCCATTGCAACGGCGGGCGGCGGACATCTCGAACTTTGCGTATCATTTTACCGTTTGAGTGTGTGACGCGTTGGATGTGGCATGTGTGCATTAATGGGTCGTGCATGTTGTTGCTTGTTGCTGTGTATTAAACGACATGCCAGGGAACGCATAAACGCTCCACTTTTGGGAGCATGCTAAAGTACAGTAGACCAAATGGCAGAGAACACGTTTGCTATGAAGCGGACTTCTAGGATTGGGCTAGAACAGCATGGAGATGTTGGGCAGCTGGTCCATAAATTTACCGCACTACTACCAAAAAGGAAAGTCGCGGCACCAAACGTTCCATGACAGATTCACAGTGTCCAGGACCTCGCAGGAATCTTCCAAGACAGAATAGGTACTCAGCCATGCAAAACTGGTTGTTCTATATACATACATGCCCTGGAAACGTCCACATTTAATGGTACCGGAGGGTGCCCTGAGATCCATCACATCGCTGCACCGAGCCTCGACACGATAAGGTAGGGTGGAAGAGCAGAAATTGCAATGGGCGGGAGGTCCGCACCCGGGCGCCAAGAACCCATTGCCTCAGAAGTTTTCGTGACGCCGTCGTAGTCATCAATGCCAACAAACGGGACAGAGGGTTCCGCGAGGGAGTGCGTCTCCCTGTACTCGTGACCGCGGTCGCGTTCAGAGTGAGCTCGAACCGGTTGAGGCGCGTGTCAGGAGGGTGGCAGAGGATGCGAGCCTGGATGACCATCGGAATGCGGTGCCGCGGGCCGCATCGTCGCTCCCAGCAGTAATCGTCACAGAGCACCTCCTTGGCGTTGAAGGGCGCCCGCGTGGTGGCTTCTGAGAAGCCAGGGACCTTGTACTTCTGGTTGTTCCGCTTCGCGTCAAACATGACTCGGTGCTTCTCGCGCTGCTGCAGGCGGCGCTCGTACACGGCTTGCGTCCGCTCCGCTAGCGGGCACTCAAACTTGGCTTGCTCTGCACAGTCACAGCGCCGGTACTTGATGTCTGGCGCTGGAGCAAGGCATACCTGGAGACGCTTCTCAAGGTCGGTTCCCAGTAATTTGCAGATGATCATGTGGATTAACCCATCTTGTGGCCTAAGATAGATCACTTCTTTAGAGCCATTGGAGGTCTTGGATTACAAGGCAGTGTTTTGGCAACTAAATTGGAATCGCTTTTCGGAGTTGATCTCTTAATGAAGATTCGGAGCATGGGTTGCGACGATCTCCGAAAGGAATGGACGGGCCGTTCTTACTCAGCTATGGCTGATCTCCTTTCTTTCAGGGTACAAGACGACAACGAAGAAGACATGTTAGGTCAGGCTGTGGGAAGGTCCAGGCTGGTCCAGGTAGCTTACCTCAGGTGATTGTAACGGTGGCACTGGATCCCAAGTAGTTCTTGGTGTTGCCAATGTCCAGGTGGATGCGGTAGTGTTCTAACAAGATACATCAGCATCAAGTGGGCGTATCAGACAGCTGTGTTTCAGCAACCTGCCATGTTTGGTGCAACATTCGGATGCGTCTTGATTTTAAACAATGCAAACCACATCGTAGGCATACTGTGCGTATGATGTGCACTGCACATCCCGCATGTGTTCGCATTCAATGAACAAGAGTGTGACATTGCGCACGCAAATCCAAGTGAAAACAAGACAGGGGCATGAGGGGGCGTGCACCATCTCCGAGCTCGAACACTCTCTGAAGGCACAAGAGCAGCGAGGTGCCAGCAATGGGCTCTGAGTAAGGCGACCCATCGCCCATCTTCCATGCAGACGGAAGCCAAGCCCATGACCTCCCAGTCGCTCGTCACAATGCCACCCTGATACAGAGACGCTGGTGGCAACATTGCTGATGACTTGGGAGCAAGGCCGTTGACTGCCTCGTCGTCATCTACAGCCCTCGCGCCTGTTACTCAACTCTTGCAGAAGCACATTTAGATAGTTCAATCATGATGGAGTTGCCAACGTTTGTATAGGCAGTGTCGTAAACAGATACAGTATCATCACTATCCGGAGAATGGATCTAGAGATCGACTATCGATTTGGGCCCAGATCGAAGTTAACAAATCAGATGGGAGTCACGCGGGAAGAATCCAACACCTGTGATGAATCCATTAAGGGAATCCGCAGCCGCAAGCGGCCTGCCCGCAACCTTGCCGTGGGACATGCCCCGGGAAGAAACTACATTTGCAAGCCAGCACAACATACATTGCACTAAAAACTGAAGCATCTTGAGTATGGTGCAAATTACATGCGCAACTGGCTTTGCTTGCAAACTTGTGGGCAATGAGAGCTAGCACAAGTTCCGCAAGTTGGACAAGTTTTGATTTACACAGGGGCGCGATGATTGTATGGTGCATCTAATGTTGTTTCAACACATACTCTGAACTTTCTGAACAGTCTCGGAACTCATCACTGCGACGGCCAGCCGAATTGCATACGCACTTCAACGCGCGAAGTACCGCACATAGCCCATCGTGACTAATGAGCGAAATACCTGCCTGGTCAGGGGTCGCTTCCCTGCACACCATGCTCACGAGAACATGCACCAGCATTGCTTGCTGGTTCTCTTGGTTGTGAGGGGCGGGTTAGCTTGCAGGTCAGCCATAGGAGCTCTCGCGTAACCACATGCGCACCTCTGTGTGGCCTCGAGCGATGCAGCAATGATGATCTCAAACACAAACTCATAAGTGCGTGAGAGCAGGCTTTGCATTTTGCCACCAAACCAGCACATTAGTGATGCCATGAAGTCAGCTGCTTTTCACTAGATGGGCAGTCATTCTCAGCCATGCTGGGATAAACGGCGGTGCTACAAACCCGGGGCTGAGGATGAGGTAGAATTCAAATGCCATTGCTGTTTGCATGGCCACTTTCAAGAAACCTGTGTCTTCGACAAGCATTCAAGTACCACTGGAGCTGTTACCGACCAGAAAGGTATTTCGGTATTATCCAGTTGCCAGTTCTCACCTCCTGCGTGTATACAAGACATAGCGACATTGGGTGGGAATCATGGTCCCTTGGGAAACCAGGTGTATCTTCGTCCATGAGATCCACGTGCAGACATCCATTGCAGTTCAGTGTACACAACAATAACTTCCGGATGGGCTTGTTCATGGGTGATCCCATCATTTTTCAGGTCAGGCATCCCAGCTGAATTTACAGGGCAACAACTTTCTTAGGGCTAGTCATTCTTGGCGCCGGTTTCCTGGAAGCTATCTGAGCGGCATCACGGGTGACCCCAATAGCGCCGCTCCAATAAGAAACTAATGAATTTGCCGGCCCAACAGCGCCGCTACCTTCAAACATGAAACAAGGCTTCACTCGTCATGAGTAGGAAGCGACCAAGCCTTGCTGCATCTGCGTTCTTCAACAAGCGCTCATGCTCGACGGTCCATGGTCATGTGTAATGAGTCATTACACATGACCATGGACCGCCGAGCACGAGCGCTCTTTGAACACCGCAGATGCAGCAAGGTTTCATAATTTGCGGGTCTAGATGCCCAAAAATTCATGAATGTTCAGGGCAAAAGTGTGTCAAAACCCAAGGTGGCAAAGCACTGAAGTAAGGTGGCTGTACTTCCGGTGACTACGCTTCGCGTCAAGCATGACTCGGTGCCTCTCGCGCTGCTGCACGCGGCGATCGTGGACAGTACGCGTCCGCTGCGCTAGAGGGCACTCGTCTTGGCATGCTCTGCACAATCACGGTGTAACAGACATCTGCGTCTCAGCAACCTGCCGTATTTGGTGCAGTTTTCGGATGCGTCTGGGTGTTCAACACTGTGAATCACATCATAGGCATACTGTGCGTATGATTTGCTCTGCAAATCCCATGTCGCATACATTGAACAAGAGTGCGACATTGCGCACGAGAGCCAGGCGACAATAATGTTATGTGTGAATCCTGTAGGGATTAGATAATAGAAATAGCGCATTAGTTGGGGTGATGGCTAGGCCTTATAATCGTGCCAGGCCGGGCATGATTATAAGGGCATTCAAGGCCGTGCACATGACCGTGTACGTAATCTGGCGGGTAGGTCTAGGATTCGGTGGTACGGTCCTCGAGCACATGAGGATGCCTAGAGATGTCTCAAGAGGGTCCATGTCCGGATCGAATATATACGTCGATGCATGCCAGCATCGAGGACTTCTTACGATCAATCTAGCTTGAGCATTTGGGGCCCGCCTAATTGGTGCCTTGGATGTGCGCCTTGTTAGTCGTGACTGACGCTTATTGCGTAGCAATTGTCTTGTAATCAGATCCATCAATACCCTGTGTTTTCACACAACAAATAAGAGAAAGAGGGGCATGGGGGGGCACGCACCATCTCCAAGCTCACACACGCTCTGGAGCCACATAAGCAGCGAGATGCCAGCGACCTGCATTGCATCAGGCGAGCCATCACCTATCTTCCACGCGGACGCAAGCCGAGCTGGCGCCCACTCATGACCTCCCAGATCCTCGACCCCACCGCGACAGCTTTTCTCACGACTGGCACAGCTGCACGCAGCATCACCGCGTCAGGGAGCGAGGCTGTAGGGACCGCCTTGTCACCATCTGCAACCTCATGCCTGTTGCTCGACTCTTGCAGATAGTTCCAAAAATGGTGGAGTTGCGAACGTTTATATGGCTGCGGCAGTGTCGTGAACAGATACATCATCCTCACCATCCGCAGAATGGATCTAGAGGCGAGGGGATCGCTTCGAGCCCAGCTTGAAGGCATCAAATCAGATGGGAGTCATGCGGGAAGAACGCAACACTGGTGATGAATCCTTTGAGGGAGTCTGCATCCGCAAGCAGCCTGTCCCTTGCACAGGTGCACAATCATCTCAGTTCTACTTGACATGCGCACTTGGCTCGTGCATGTCTATGCCATCCATGACTTTTTCCTCGAAGCTCTTGTCAGCACGTGCATGAAGCATTCAGAAAGCGCACCGCCATGTATCCGGTACTAGGCCGTTTCTGAAAACTAAACCCAGTGACTTAGGCCACCACCTGGACCTGTGCTAGCCGCTGTTGATGTGCCGCAAACGGAGATGGCGGCAGCGGAGGAGCAGGAGGTGGCCTATGCTCCCGCATGTACAGGTCCGCGGTGAATGGGAGGCGTGGGAGAGGTGGCGCAGGAGGGGGCAATAAGCGCGTTGATCGAGGCTCATTCCCACTGGGTGCATGGAGCAAAGAAGACGAAGCTGGCGTGTTGGAGTTTGCGGGCGTGTGAACGGATGTGGAGGGAGGATCTGTGATGTGATGCGAAACGCGGCGGTGGCGGGAAGGCCCTGGGGTCTCTAAGTTTTGTTGCGCGGAATCTGGCGAGGCAGGCGAAGTGAACTGCTGGGGTTTTGGGGAGGAGGGCCCTAGCAGCGGGGGTGGAGGAGGGGGGCGGGATTGCCCTGGAAGTAACGGGAACAGAGGCGGAGGCCGTGGGGGCCGCGCTGGCATTCTATTGAGAGGTGGGGTGGGATTCACCCCGGGTGCAAGTGGCGTTCGAGCCGCCGAGATGTAGCTGTTCACGATATTTGCAGGCGTTGGCACTCCCGTGGTCGGAACTTTACTTTCTTGCGGGTTTTCTCTCGCAAGGCGGGCTGCGGCGCTTCGGCCTCGATGGGCGGCCGCGGCATTATCAGCGTTTTGGCGCCAACGCTGTCGCCCTCGGTAGCCGCGCCTGCTGTCCCTTCTGCTTTCTTGCGCTCGCGCAGCTGCGTCACAGTCTTGTCGAAGATGTCGAGGAAGGAGGAGATGATGACGAGCATCTTGGACGGGTCCTGGTTGTCGTATTCCTCACCAAAGTAGACGTAGAGGCCCTTGAGCGCGTCCATCGTGTTTTGGACGTCGACCTTCATGGTGGCATACTCGTCCTCGGCTTGGTTCATGAAGGCCACCATGGACTGCGCAACGCACCCGCACTGAAGTCCTGCAGGGAAAAAGAGCCTGCTCAACAAAGTCCTCACCCAGCTGAAGAAAAAGAAAGCGCTTCGCAGAAATAGAGAATGAATACGGCAAGGTCGGCGTGGACAGAGCTTTGGTGCGCTATGTGTTTGCCCTTGTCTTCATCGCGATGATCAATCTTTTCTTAGCATTGTTCCTGTGCCAAGAAAACAAACAGTCCATCAATCCCTCTCGCCCTCAATGTCCCCCTCGCCGTATTTCTCGGCGGAGGAGGCATGGCGTGATTCCCGAGTTAATTATTCCTTTTCCAGGATATGGTAAGTCAGGCTGGTCCAGGTACGCTTGCCTCAGATGAAAGTAATGGTAGCACTGATTCCCAAGTAGTTCTTGGAGTTGCCAATGTCCATGTGGATGCGGCAGTGTTGTAAAAGATACATCATCATCATTAATCGATCGCTTATCACGCCATGCCCCTACCGACGAGGATGTTCCCTGAGCACTGCGCCTTTGAACGGATGCAAATGAGTGGACTTCCACCGATTACCGCTTCACCGGTGTCTTGAGCACGTTCTTCTCACAGCATAGCTGACAAACTTCCACGAACCTCACATGTACCGATGCTTTCTCACTCATCTAGGCAGTGCCGTTCGCTGACCGTGCCAGCCAAGAGCGACTGAAATGCACTTACAGCATCGTCTACAAGTCCAACTTGCAAACATGGAGTCTATGAGTCAGGTCGTGACTCCGAGCTGCGGTAACCATGCCTCAGGTACACCATAAAATTGGCAACATGGGATGTCCGTGGGTGCACGACAGCGCTGATATCTCAAGCCGTGCATTCCAATTGGCTTAAGGTACTGGCAATGCAACCCTGATGGAATGTACCAGTAATGCAAAACAACCGCGACACACCAGAGAATCGTCTCGAGAAACGCACCAGAGTCATACTTCCATCGTCATCCGCCGGCCCCTCCGAGGTGATCACAGCCGCCTCCTTGCACTGCTTGAGGCCGCTGTGCAGCTCGGCCATCATGCTGGAGACAGCTGCGATCTGAAGGCGGGCCGCCGCCTTGACATGGCTGAGCTCGGCTTCCATGTTCTGCAGCGTGGGTGCCTTGTTCATGGCCTAATCAATGCAGAAATAGAGGAGCGAGGTCTTTCGGTCCGTGGCCTCGACATCGTGCAGCTTGAGCAGGAGGTCGATCTTGAAGCCCTGCAGGGCGGTGCCGCGCATGGTCAGGACACGCTCACAGCGCTGAACGTGCTGCACCGTTTGTGGGAGGAGGCACCACGCTGGGGATACCTTTACCACATGCAGACACCTGAGGCATTTCAGAGGGCATGCGTTTGCAGCTGGCGACATGAGTGTGCAATGTCTGTCACAGTGAAAAGTATCCAACAAGGTGAGGCCATCTCAAAAAAAGGGTCTCAAAAAACTGAGCACACAGGGCTGACCAGCGTAATCGGATCGGCACATGAAAGGCTCAACTAGTGCGTTCCAGTTCGAGTTGCCAATGTCCATGTTATTGGTTGCGGTGGCAAGACACATTGTTTTCTTACTGTTCCCTTGCGCTTGCGACGAGTCCAGCTCAAGTAACCATGCGGTGGTATAACAAGATGCATCATCATGTCACTTTGCCGTGTTTACGTCAATGCAGACCCCAAACACCCTGATTCAAGCGTAGCAGCGGATGGGGGGGGCGCACTTGTGCGGAGCCCTTTGATGTGCCCGTGTTCATGCAGTTGCCGACGGCAAGCACGTGTTGCAGCAGGACTCGAAAGTTGCGGCTGCCCCTCAGCTCGCTGGTCGCGGCGTTTATGAGCGTTAACTGGTGGCGGACGCTGTGGGAGGTGCTGGAGAAGACCCGCGTGAACACCAGCGCATCCAGCCGTTCCTGCACAGGAGCCCTCGATTCCAAAACATGGATAAACTTGATCAATTTGAACCTCGCTTTGTCCTCGAAGATGCCCTCGGTGCCAACTATGATATTCTCAGGGATGCTGGCTGCGGCAATACTTGTGGAGGTGATGATTTTGGATGCGAGTATGTGATGTTGCTTTTTGGCTAGTGCCGTCTCGTTCTTGCTCTTTTCTGTGTGAGGTGACGATGGTGATGATGTTCCGACCGCTGTTGTCTATTTCCTGCCATTATCTTTGTGATTTAATGATGATGTTCCGACCGCTGCCGTTCAATGAGCTATATAACTGCGAATGTGCTGTCTTGGTTGCCTGTTGACTACTTCCTGCCATCATCTACGTGATGTAATGATGATGCTCACAATGGTTGTTGAGTCATCAGGTCCAAGAATTGGTGTGAGTCCATGTTGGTGCATCAGCGATGAGAACAGGGCTGATCATAAAACCCTCAGTCATTAACAGCAGAACGCAGTAGCAAAAATCTGACGCGCCTTGATGAAACCAAGACCGCACAACAGCAAATAAACAGATCTAGCGCTCAGAGATCACGCCATTCCTCCAGTGTACTGGTGGAATCCATTTCTTCAGGCAATGGGGACTCATACCTGTAGGTGTGGAATGTCGATGATGTGCGTGATGTAGCGCTCGAACGTGCCGAGCCGAGCGGGGTCCGAGATCCCTTTGTACTTGGGGGTGTTTGCCCTGAAGGCATGAGCGGATTTCGGCGCGCTCGGTGTTGGTGGGGACTCGCGCTGCAGCACCGAGAGGGCGTCTGTAGATAGGGTGTCCGCGGACATGGACAGCAGCGCGTTCTTTACGTCGGCGACGGCAAGCTGGACGCCCGATAGCTCGATGGAGATGTTGTGCGAACGGCGGCCTTCGAGGAGGTGAAACTCCGCTGGCTTGGGTTTCGCATCCCTGCAGGAGAGATGAGTCAGCTACAACTCAGATCTGATTCATGAAGTCTATGTCCGCACAGGAATCAGCTAGTTCTCGGCGGAAAGCATGTGGACCAACATTCCTGTGATGACTGAGGGGGAGGGAGCACGAGTGAACTTGAGGCGCCAACGAGAGTTAGCTTGCCTCTAGCTAGATGAAATCTAAGCGGAGATTAATACACTACACGGACCACAACATCAATGGACTACACACTCAGATGCCGCACTTGTTGCTGATTTTTCATGCAGTGCACTCAGTAAGCCAGAGCATGACTACACTTACCACCACGTTTCCTCGATACAGAAGTGAGCAAAATGAAGCAACAACCGATGCTACACATCCTGAAGACACACAAGTGAATGCCGACAATATACTGCCGGCAAGTGCTGCGCTCTTTTGAAAGTCTGTTGACACGAGAGAGAGGAGGGTCACCTGATGACTCAGTTGTTGAGGATTCTGAAGAGGCGCTCGAGCTCATCGAGGTCGAGCTCAGTGGTCATTACGAGGTCCTGCCACACCGTGCCATCCACGTTTCGAGCCGCATCCCAATGCAGCTGCTTCAGGCGGTGCTTCTGCGCGACCGCCGGGCTGACGTGGCGAACGCCGGGAGGGGTGCTGTTCAGGGGGGGCGCCAACCTCGACCTTCCGCCCACATTGCCAGCGTCCGCAGACTCTGCCCTGCTCAGGCCGGTCGGCGCATGTACATGCGTCCTCGGAACGTCGCTCGTATCAGCCCCACTCGGTGCTGACATGGGCTGCAATCCGAGGACGCATGTACACGCGCTTGCTCTCTCCCTGGCCATGGGCATCTGCTGGTACAGAGCCCAGCCTGCGGACGCTGACAGTAGCTGCGTCCGACCCCTGGAGGGGTTGCTCCCCTCCGCTCCCCACCCGGCCTGGTGCAGCTGCCCGGGCCCTCCAATGGCAGGGCGTGCCTACAAGACATCAGATGGTCAGCTCACATTTGGTGATGCACAGCCTGCAGGCGGCTGAGTACGCATACCATGTCGATGAGCGTTTGGACGTTTGGTTATTTCGATCTCCGACCTAGTATATCCGGAGGCCAGTCGACCTGTTTCTTCCACGTTGGTGATAAAGGCACGGTGAATCAGGCTCATTAATCAGCCTAGATGACGAGAGTTATTCCGCACTTTGGAAATTTGCAATGCATCAAGTACGCTTTGAGAAAGGATGCCTAGCAGACGCTGGTAGATACCATGCATAGGGTTCACTTGGACCTTGATAGATATCGATATCGTTACAGAACGGTCACTACCTCGGCATGACATGATGAAGTAACTTGAAGGAGCGTACCACCGCTGCCGTTTTCGCCCCCTTGCCAGGCGATGCCTGCACGAACGAGTCCATCCTTCAGGTTACGTGCCTGGGCATTCACATGCATGAGCATTTCAACCAGACAGTCGACGTGAGGACGTTGCAGTAAGAAAATCCATTGAACATTATTATAAGTAGTGATGAGGTGACGAGGATGAATTACCAGCAAACTCCTGTTTACAAGATGCAGAGTACTGTCGATTGGCTGCCCCACGACTTGTGTTTACGTGCGTGTGCGCTCACGTGCGATATAAACCGCTCACATGAGCACGTGTTATGGGACCGGCCACTGAAAGTACTATACGATACGCAAACATACAAGGAGACTCCCGCAAGCTTGATTCAACCAAAATCCCTTCTGCCCTTGTCCAACTGCTGTCCAGACCCCCGCGTGTCACAACAACAACAACAACAACAAATCGATTAAGAAGCCACAGGGAAGTTTCCCTGTACTCATGCCAGCATCCGACAGCAATGGACCCGGGCGCCAAGCGAAAAACATGCTGACCCCCGCTATATGCAACAGAGTACCAGCACTTAGAAGCATCGGCCACGCACAATGGCTCCATCGAGAACAGCCAAAGTGGAACAGAGTCTCTAGGAACGCGCAGCCGGGAACCAACCAAACAGTGCGCAGAAACCCAAAGCCAGGGTGTAAGGGCTGGCCAGCCGTGGGAAGAACCTAGGGGTCGGGATTTTATAGCCTCCGACCGTGGCTGTGAGGACAAGTGTGACCTTCCTCCGCAGGCCAGCACCCTCCCTGGTTGCAGTTTACCCTCCTGCCAGGAGTATCACTCCTCACTCCTTCGGAGGTGGATGGATACCTACGGTGAACAGATGCGAAACACCAAAGATAGTATCAACATGTTACTAGTGCGCATGTTTGATATTTTGGTTTAGCAGCAATCATACCTGACCATGTCTGGCCAGGTTCGGCTCCGTGCGACCTTCCTGTCCCTCGCTCGGGACATGGGGACGAAACTGCTTTTGTATTGAGAATTTGCCCTAGTTGAACTTACACTTGCACAGCACAGTATATATAGGCTCAAGTCTATGGTAAAATACTCAATCATCAGCAGGCAGCTGATACACGGAAGTAAAGAACATTTCAAGGACCATAGAATAGTCATCAGACCATAGTGTCCACAATGCATGACTCTATGGTCGTTACAAAGTCTGGCTGTACAATGTAGGGTTGTGCGCACTTCACACGGACATGTGCACATGGAACGATAGATACTTACGGAACATATCTTCTGATACTTAGGACAGTATCTTCAACACTCCCCATATGTGATAGGAAGTAGCAACCTGGGGCATTGCTCCCCAGATTCAAATACAATAATACGATTATCGAAGACCATGAACTCTGACACAAAACGACAGCTTGCCAACAGAAATCGGCTTGGTCAAGCAGTCTGCAACATTGTCATCAGTTGACACAAACTTGTAGGCAATCTCCCCTAGAGAAACTCGCTCTCAAGCAAAATGATGTATTATGTCAATATGCTTGCTGCGAGCAGTACTCATGGGATTCTTCAAGAGTGCAAGACAAGCCTGATTGTCACCACCAATCACAATAGCCCGGACAAGGGCTCACCAAGTTCAGGTAGTAGTTTTCTGAGCCACAGGGCCTCTCGTGCTGCAACATTAGCTGCCTGATATTCAGCTTCAGTAGTAGAATAAGACACAGTGGGTTGTAATTTGCTCTGCCAGCAAATTGCAGCTCCATGAAGAATGAATGCCATGCCAGTTGTGGATTTCCTGGTTTTGGTTTCACCTCCGAAGTCAGCATCACAAAACCAACCAGCCCTCGGCTGGTACCATACACCAAAGCGAGATGTTTGGTACCAGCAAGATATCTCAGCAAGTAAATGCCAGCATCCCAATGCGTTGTGGTGGGAGCCTTGAGATACCTGGCCAAGCAGCTCACTGCCATAGCAATGTCAGGTCTTGTACAATTCGCAAGATGCATAAGCGATCCGTTGAGTGATGGATATCGTTCTGCATTCTCCTGCAACGCATTGCGTCTTTTGGAATGGCAGCAATGGGTAATGACACTGGAGCCACACCTGTAAGATTAAAGTCATGGAGCAATTTCTCAAAAGGGGGTCTGATGAAGAGAAACGGTTTTGGCTCCCCGATCCCGTATCAGCTGAATCTCCAGGAAATCCTGGGGCTCCCCCATGTCCCTGGCCTCAAAAAGAGATTGAATCAAGGCCAGAGTTTGCTCCACATCTTTAATCGTCTTACCAGCTATCAAACAATCGTCTACGTAAATAAGTGCCAGTATGGTCCCATCAGATCCCAACTTCATGAATAAAGCTGGGTCTGCCTCGCTGCAAATAAAACCATGCTCTAAGAGCTTTGCTTTGAGGGTAAGATGCCACGCACGAGGCGCTTGCTTGAGACCATTCACTGACTTGAGAAGCTTACACGCTGTACCCTCTGGCCCTGGGTAGCCGGGAGGATGCCTCATGTACACTTCTTCGTCAAGCACGCCGTTTAGGAAAGAAGTTTTAATATCAATCTGACGGACCTCAAGGTCTTGATCCGCCACAACAGCACAGAAAGCCCGAAGTGAGGCATATTTACTTACAGGAGCATAAGTCTCACTATAGTCTACCCCAGGCCTTTGAGAGAACCCTTGGGCAACCAACCTCGCCTTATACCGCCTATCCCACTTGCGTTCCAATACAAAACGACAGCCAATTGTCCTTGCCCCAGGTGGAAGTTGCACCACCTCCCAACACTCATGTTGTGCCAAGGAGTCCATTTCATCATTAATAGCAGCTTGCCACTTAGAAGCATCAGATTGAGACAACGCATCAGCCACAGAGACGGGGTCAGGTTCGAATCCAACTACCTTGGCGGCGAATGCCAGACGCTGCGGGGGTCCACAGGATCGCTGAATGCTGGCTCTTGTCAAAGGGTCAGACTGCATGGAGGGTGCCTGTTCGTTGACGGGTGCATCCTCATGTCCCCCCGCTGTCGGACTCAATGGCGAAGGGACAGTCTCGTCAGCAGCATGGTCAGGGAATTCACCATCGCCGCAGTCGGACGCAGCAGCAGATGCGGGAAGCAAATGGGATGAGGCACGTATAAGGCTGGCTTGGCTGAAAATAGGCTGGTCATCAGCAAGCCCAAAGGCCAAGTCCTCGATGGATGCGGACGCCACCACCGGATCCGAAGCAAGGGAATGAGCTTGAGACGGGAACGGAGGGGGTTCAAGATGACGGGAGGTTCCAAGCTCCGCCACGGTGGCGTCGTCCACATCCACCGGGCTCTCAAAGACTGGGCACTTATCCTGAATGTAAGCATCACAAGTTATTACCACCTTGGTACCCACCAACACACGATGTACAGTGGAATTGAGAGGCGGACACACACCCAAATAAACACCCCTAACAGCTTTAGGTTGAAGCTTGTGACGTTGCGGCTGCGACACAAGCACCCATGCTGTGGACCCGAATGGGTGAAACTGCTCTAGGTGAGGCTCGATACTGTGTAAAGCGAGCATACGGTACTTGTGTGCAACCGGACTGCAAAACACAGTTCCTGACATCAGCAGCATACAGCATTGCATAACCCCAATATGCATCGGGCAGGTGAGACTCGGCAAGAACAGTGCGCATGCGTTCCACCAGTGTGCGGTTCAGGCGCTCAGCCCTACCGTTGGCTTCAGGAGTATATGCAGAAGTGGGTTCGTGCACAATGCCCTTCGAGTCAAGGAACAGCTGACAATCACCACTCAAGTATTCCCCACCCCGGTCAGTTCGCAGCCGCACAACCTGGTGGTTGCCCTGAGTTGCGAACAAAACTATCAAACGCCGCAGAACACCGTTCACGTCAGATTTCTGGCGAATCAGTTCCACAACTGAGTAACCAGAAAATTCATCGAGAACAGTGACCACATATCTGTGACCATCCACCGTGGGTACACGGAAGGGGCCCATGACATCAGAGTGCAAGCGTAAATTCACACGAGGTGCCAAGTGTGCCCTTGTAGGGTGTGATTTACGAGTCATCTTGACCTCCATGCATGGTTCACAGTCGACATTCTCACGTGCCTCCAAAAACTGTGCCGGGGTCACCGAACAACCAGTCAACAAACCCCGACGTTGCATTTCTGCCAGAGTGCCAAAGTTGGTATGACCAGGCTTGCGATGCCACAAGTTGGCAGTGGAATCAGCAGTGGCAGCAAATGCGACCATACGAGACGGGTAATCAAGCATGTACACACCATCCCGCAAAGAAGCAGTGGCACCGGGTTCATTGTGCGCAGACAAGGCCAGTGTGGGTGAACGAGCACCAATAGCCACCGAGATCCCTGAATCGACAAGTGCAGGAAGTGACAATAAGTTACTTACAAGTGCTGGTACGTACAGTACATTTTCAAGGCGCAGCTGAGTATACTGCGTTGGAATTACTATGACACCACTACCCTCAGCTAGATCGGTCCCCCCGTTGCCAAACAAACAGGTTGCGGGATGTGGAATGCAGAGAACTCCACGAACAATGAATGACCTATCATTGGTCAGCGACACCGAAGCACCAGAATCAAGTACCCAATCAGGTGATGATACAGGGCTCAGAGGAAGAGACGTGCCGCGGGCATCCGCATTGGGACGTGGGTAACCAGGGGCATAAGTGGCAGGCTGTGGTCCTTGGGACTGACGAAGCAGAATGCAGTGACGCGCGATGTGCCCCTTGTTGCCACAATGATGGCACTGAAGGTCGACATGGATGCTGGAGGACGGCTGATTCTCCAGACGGGCACGAGGAGCACGTTGAGGTCGGGCCTGGAAGGCAACATGGATAGGACCACCGGCGAGCTGAGTGTGCGCCTCAAGGGCACGCAAAGCCGCATGGAGAGAGAGCATGCTGTAGGATTCAGCATGCAGAACACGGGTGCCGATTGAAGCTGCGTAGGCGGATGTCAGACCACGAAGTGCATGAGAGACGAGGGTGGCAGTGGGCAATGGGGAGCCTAGACGCACGAGATCATCGTGCAGCAGCTCAATAGCATCCAGGTATGCATTCAGCAGACTGTGCCGGCTCCATTTTGAGAGCGAACAGGCGCGCTTGCAGAATGGTAGCTTGCGGTTGCAGTGCGTTGAGATGCTCAGTGCTGAACGACCAGACGGCAAATGGAGAAAGATGATGAGACGTCAAACGCAGCCAACGATCGGAGATGTTGAGACGAATGAGAGACAGTGCCTTGGACGCGTTCTCAAATTGATCGGCGTTGGGGACCTCAGGCAGTTCAACGAGCACCCATTGTGCACAGCCTTTCCACGTAAGCAGAGCGAGCATCTTTACCGACCAGATTGCCCAATTGGCATCACGGAGCTTCTCACCGACAGCATCCTTGAAAGAAGTCATGGCTTGGAAAAGAATTAAGCAGAGATAAAAGAGCGCAGCTCAATGTCGGGCAGACGCGAAGACACTTGACGCGCAGTAGTCGGGCAGACGCGAAGACTCTTCAATCGTAGGACGAGACGCGAAGACGATTGGACGATGTGAGAACACAAATGTAGTGAGAACACGAAAGTACAAAATGAAATAACCAGCACTTATGCTGGACCCATATCCTATTGAGAATTTGCACTAGTTGAACTTACACTTGCAAAGCACAGTATATATAGGCTTAAGTCTATGGTAAAATACTCAATCATCAGCAGGCAGCTGATACACGGATGTAAAGAACATTTCAAGACCATAGAATAGTCATCAGACCATAGTGTCCACAATGCATGACTCTATGGTCGGGTACAGAGTCTGGCTGTACAATGTAGGGTTGCGCACTTCACACGGACATGTGCACATGGAACGATAGATACTTACGGAACATATCTTCTGATACTTAGGACAGTATCTTCAACATTTTGAAGGCCAGCAGAAAATAAATCTTGGTGACAATTTGAAACATCTTGAATGCTGTGTGAGTTCTATGCGCAACTAGCCTTTGCTTGCAAACTTGTGGGCGACGAGAGCTCTAGGTAGCACAAGTTCCGCTTGGACAAGTTATGAATTCACACAGGGGGCGCGATGATTGTTTGGTACATCTAATGTCATGTCGAGATACATATGTGTTCTACATTTTCTGAACAGCCTCGGAACTCATCATCGCGATGGCCAGCCAAACTGCACACGCACTTTACCGCGCTAAGTACCGCTACATAGCTCGCCGTGACTAATGAGCGAAATAGCTGCTGAGTTAGGGGTCGCTTCCCTGCTGAACCATGCCCACAAGAACATGCACCGGCCTTGGTGTTGCCCTTGATTGTAGGGGCGGGTTAGCTTGAGGTCAGCCCATAGGTGCTCTCTCGTGCCCATACATGATCATGAGGTTTTGTAGTACCTCGAGCGATGCAGCAATGATGATCTCAAACTCTCGAACACAAATTCAGAAGTGCGTGAGAGTATGCATGTTGCCACCATAGCAACGCATTACTGATGCCATGAAGTCAGCTGCTTCTAACTAGAAGGGCAGTGATTCTCAGCCGTGCTGAAGGAAAAGGTGTAGCCACAAACCGGGGCTGAAGCTGAGGTAGGGCTCAGATGCCAATGCTGTGGGCTTTGCCACTGTCAACAAGACTGTGCTTCGACAAGCATTCACATACCACTGGAACTGTTGCATGGTTGCCAACCATGCAGAATGGCGTTTCTGTATCCACCAGTGCTCACCTCCTGCGTGTGTGATAGACATTAGCTCCAGTGGGGTGGGTATTATGGCCCCTTGGGAAAACCACGTGTGCATCCTCGTCTATGAGGTCTGCGTCCAGACATCTATTGCAGGTCAGAGTACACAGAAATGACCTCCAGATAGGCTTGTTCATGTATGATTCGATCATTTTTCAGGTCAGGCATCCCGGCTGGGCAACATCTTTCCAAGGGCTAGTCATTCTTGGCACCGGGTTCGTGGAAGCTATCCGAGCGCCGCTCACGGGCATGATGGGTGACCTAGTAGCGCTGCTATCAACTTTCTAATCATGAAACATGGCCTCACTCGTCAATACACATGACCATGGACCGCCGAGCATGAGCGCTTGTTGAACACAGCAGATGCAGGAAGATTCAGTCGCTTCTCAAGGCGCTCCTTTCTGCCTGTGCAGTGATACCGCTGGAAACTTTGGGCAGTCTTCCTCCTTCCGCTCTGCTGCCAGTGCAACCCAAGCCTACGTTGCACGTGCAGGTTCAACGCTGGCACGCTGGTTGAATGTCAAATGTCGCGGCGTTGAACTTGAGCAGGGAGAACTGCAGCACCTGCATCATCATACGACGTCAAACGCCTCCACATTCATGGGTCATTCACGTGTGCAGTATCAGTACAGCTGTGCAGGAGGGCAGGTGGACTGTTGAGTCGAAACCGAAACCTCTGCGCTTCGCCAGACGCATGTAGTTGCGGGTCTAGATGCCTGGAAAATCACGAATTTTAGGGACAAATGGGGTTGAAACCCAAGCTGGCGAAGCACTGAATCCTCTGTCATGAATGTTGCCCTAGGTGGCCATGATGGGTGGAGGAGCACCTCCATCCGAGCTTGGTTGCTCTCAAGCTGCATCATTGCTTGCTGATGCTGAATGGAAGCAATCACAGGGCGCTAGGCTGGAAGGTTTGCTGCTATTGGCTGCCTGCTCGTCTGACTCAACCGTAGCCTGGAGTGTCAGGGATAATGTGACTCAACAACTCGTTGGATCAACCACAACCAGATCGCAGGCCTCCTTTGTGCAGGGGACCTCCAAGGGTTCCTGGCCAGGGCTGACGTCCTTGTGCTATTGTCTTGATGCCCTCTATCGCGATTTACTTAGCGTCGAAGCGCCGAACCGCGTGCCTCGAGGGCAAGGGGGGGGCTGAGTCACCGAGGCAGGGCCGCCGGCACCACAGCCACCAGCACGGGCTGAGTCAGACCCACAAGGGAGCCCGTGGCATGACCGCAGCGTCGTTGAACGCTCTCACTGTCAATGTGGACAGCATCACGGCGGCGCAAATACACGGCGACGTTGGAAGTTTTGTGGGAGAGATGGTCGACGGCGATGTAGTGGAGCGTTTGGAGTGTACCAGGACGTCTTGCAGGATCGAGTGCAGCTCGCAGCGTTCTATAGGGCAATGGCAACTCCAACAACTACTTGGGAATTAGAGTTGCGTCAGCAAAGCTGTGGCGGAGACTGAAGGCCGTGTGGTCAACGTATCACAGCTGATGTTATGAAAGGTACAGCGTTGGTTGCTGCGACCAAGCTGCTGTCAGCACCCATGCCCGTCATGCATCAGCATGCATGATTCATGCAAAATTCTCAGACTGTTTTGGCGTAGTCAAACAGCATGGCAATGCCATCGTGGTGTAATGTTCATGCTGTTTCACATGACCATGTGGATGTAGAGCTGCATCTTGCATGCGATGTGATATGGGCATTGCTTGATTCGAAAGGGATGTCCACCGCATAGCTTCAGCATTGCGCGGTCATGACGCCATGCGTGAACACTGTCATGTTTCCTCGTCGTAGCACTCATGCCACGCCTGTTAGTCTCTCAATAGTTCGCTTCCCCTGCGCTTTGACTTACCATAGCCTGACCTGGCATGACTACTTTTCTGTCTACCACCCTTGTACAAAGGAGATCAGCCACAGGCAGTTGAGATCATCCGCACTCAGAACCTTTGTTGCTTGGTTCCAGAACACGCGTCATGTGCTCAGACGGACGAAAGGCCCCAGCGTGGTGCGTGACCGTTCCCAAGCTGTTCCCTATCTGTGTAATATATATCCCTGTGTGATGAAATATATACCGCGCGGGTGATGCCACGTCAGCGGAAGCACTACCTCGCTGTCAGGCTCTAAAGGCGCAGCCATTGCAGGTCAAAAGCAAGCATGTAGACATACTGGCCGTCCTGGCAGACTGGCTCACCGTCCTTGACATCTCGGTGGTGCACCAAGCCGCAGCCTCCCACCTGCAGGTGGCACGCTCGGCAGGTGGCGTGGCAGCCGCACTTTACCTGCGGAAGTGCACGCGGTACCAGAGCGCTGAGCCCAACGGTTACACCCTTCGCCCCGTTGTCGCATGAGTCTTACGGCCGCTTAGGCAAGCCGGCGACACATCTGCTCAACGCATTGGCTACCGCAGTGGGCGCCGCCGGGGTTGTGATCAAGGGCAACATGGTCACCAAATGCGTTGCGTGTGCTCAGTGTTTCATCTTTGTGCGGGGGTAATGGACTAATATTTGTTACAAGCGACAGGGCCGGCAAATCTAGGAAAGGCTACCGAAAGACGAACAAAAGAAAAGAAAAAGGAAGACAAAGCACACAGCGACACAAACAAACAACGAAGCAAGTCAGACCTCAACCGGGCCCTCTGCCGGCTCATCACATCCTGGCTGGAAGTTGTGTCCAACAGCACAGCAATGTGCGAGAGAGAGTTGTAGTACATGCACGCATTGCCCTTGCAAAGGGCGCAGCTGAGCTCCTGACGCACGTCCGGACAAAAGCGGCTTTAGACACCCGACCCGCCGCCGCTACCAAATCGCCAAGCTCTGATAGGAACCGCGACGCCGCGACATCCATGCGGCCGTACGACTCCACAGCAAGCGGCACAAAGCCGAACGCGGAGCCCTCGCCAACCGCTTCGAAGTCGCCCGCTTCCGCGCCTCAGCCTTCGCAGCCGCAGACCCTCCAGCCTCCGCAGCGTCTCGCATGTACGACGCAGCCGCGGGGTGCGTGACGACGCAGTCTAGGTAATAATACATTGTCACGGCCTTGAAGATTTCGCATGCTTGAGGTGCTTTCGAAGATGCCTGATCATTCCCAATTCCGACGTGCCCTAACGGGTCATTCATTGTACCTGTGCGAGTGTGGGCTGTATTTGTGGTTCAAGCTGTGCTATGGTGATTCTGTCTCCCTATGTACCAAAAATGTTCACCGGTCGCTGGTTATCGAATATACACCGGTCTGTGTAACTGAATATCTACCGGTGTCGAGAAGTGCCTTACCCCATTATATTATTGCAGCACACGCGCATCGCTTGATGCTTGATTCCACTATCTGGAAGTCCGGGAAAGCTACAGATGACACACACTAGATATGGCGATGATGCCGGCAAACGACACATATACTGGATATGGCAATGAAGCCGTTTGTGCGAAAACAGCCAAACATGATGACATCATACATCATGGGTAACCGTGTCATCAATCTGCAGCTGTCACATCACGTCACTCCTCTGTCGTGGGGTCCGTTCCGCCGCCCGCCCGCAGTTCTTGGTGCTTGATGGTCACCACGCCGGCATCAAAAGCCCAGATCTCTGGACAAAGGGCACTCGTGAACTCGTTATTGTGCGATATCAACAACACGCCTCCCTCGAACTCGCGGATGGCACCTGCCAGTGCACCTAGCGAGTCTCGGTCCAGGTAATTGGTGGGCTCGTCCATGATGAGGAAGTGAGGGTTGTGCCACATTGCTGCGGCAAGCACAAGCTTGACTTTCTGACCCCCCGAAAGCCCTTTGATGTGAGAGTGTCTGGCGAGCTCCGAGTCGAGGCCGAACAGACCGAGATAGTCCTCGATGTTGTTGGCAGTGAGGGCCTTTTTGTCCCCTGCAGCCGAGGCGACTTTGCCATCGTACTCAGCGATGAGTTTCCCGAAGCCGCGAGCAACGAGCTCGTCGCGCTTGAACCAGACGTTGTACTTGATGGACGTCAAGTTCTTCCAAGAGACCTCATACTCGAAGATGCCTTTCTTCTTCCGGCGGGACTTGATCTCTCCTAGCGTGCGCTCCATGCCGTCGATGAGAAACGTCTGCATCTTGAGCTTGTCCTCGTCCGTCAACTTGCGGAAGACCTGCACAAACAGCAATGCAAACATCACCAGACTTGTCTACACCAACCATAGCACTCTTGCCTTCCACGTGCAAGTGACAACATCTCTGGAAACGCAACAAAAATCACTTCGCAACAGCATCACCGATGCACTCCGTCATAGAGGGAGTGATGCCCCATTCCACACGATGGCATCACCACCAATACACCGGCCTCAGTGTTGCGGAGACCTTACTCAGCCAATCAATGGTATGAAGCATGACCCCAACAATGCCAACAACAGTCGAAGGATGCTCACAAGCCGCAGACCTGCTCACACTGAGCACATGAAGAGAACCCTTCATGAAAAACGTTGGACTCACATGAGGCGAGCTCTATGTGCGGACGCTGAGGATTTGAAGAATTAACAGGCCGCAGCAGACAAGCTCGTATGATCCATCTCCCTCAGCACTTCTACAGCACCCTCTGTAAGCCCTCCCCAAAGCCGCACCTTTTCAGCTTCCTCAGCGTCTTCACCTTGCTCGTAACGGGCGCGAATGTACTGAACGGGGGTCACGGATTGGAACGACTCGAGGTGATGAAACGCATGCTGTGCGATGTACGCGATTCGCAGGTTGGGGTGCTTCTCCACCTCTCCGCTCGTCGGCTTGAGCTCGCCTGTGAGTAACTTGATGAGCGTCGATTTGCCCGCGCCGTTGGGCCCTAAAACGGCAATGCGAGCCGACATCGAGGCTTTGAGGGTCACATTGAGCAGCTGTGGCTTGGACGCGCCTTCGTACTGAAACGTAAGCTTCTTGCACTTGAGGACTGGCTTCTCGCGCGACTTGACTCCATCCAGGAAACCGGGCTTTGGGAACGTGAACTTCTGGAATTCGTCCGTGAGCTCATAGTACGATTTTGCCTCGGGAACCGCCTGCAGCGCACACGGATTAATCAGCTGTGCTTGCACTCGACACATAGGCAAGCTTGAGGCGGTGTCCATCAGTGCGACCACCAAGATCATGATGGCCCTTCTGTAATAGAAGGAGAGGAGACAAGGCGCTGAGATTACTCGGTGCATATACCACGCAGCGAAGCTGATCCAATCAAGCACAGCATGTGGCTTCTCCACCAGGGACGGCCCGACCGGCATCGTTGTTCAGTTAGCAGGGGGTAGGGTGAAACTTGTGTCGACAGAGAGCATGACGCAACCACAACTCGCAATCTTTGCAATGCATTGCTGCAATGCAAGCAGATAGGTCAGCGGGGGCGCACGGCAACAAACGCGGAGAGGTTGCCCTTGTACTTGACCAGCTTCTTGTTCTCGTAGTGAATGATGTCGGTGCAGACAGTGTCGAGGAAGCCGGAGTCGTGCGATACGGTGATGAGAGTCACGCCGCAAGTCAGCAGGTAGTTCTGCAGCCAAGCCACATTGGTGGTGTCCATGTGGTTGGTTGGCTCGTCCAGAAGCAGAAGCCCAGCCTCCAGCAACACAGCGCGTGCCAAGGCAAGCTTCATCTTCCAGCCACCTGCAAGAACATCAAACCCTCTCGCTGCCGCCGCATGAGCCATTCCGGTTTCCCAACGTTCGTGTCCCTGTGCATGCATTCCTTTCCAACCTGACGCAAAGCTGGACCGGGCTTTCTGGTTGAGTTCACACGCTAGACTTCATGACAGGGACTGGCTGCTGAGTCACTCGAGATCGAGGACCCATGTTGCGTCCAACATTCTCATGCCAACCCTGGTAATCTCGCCGCTTGACTGCCAGCTGTCAGTGGGTGGAGGACATCACAAACAAAAAGCAACCACGCGGGATGCTAGCAAGGCAACAGCCTGCTTGCAACAGACAAAGACGTGGCTCGACCCCAAAACTGAGGCCATCGTTCCCAAACCACTTCACTGCTTGATAACTGACTTGCTAAGACGGGTGTTGTGTGCCTGATGAGCACCCATGTGTCAGACCCTACGTAAGTGACTTGAGAAACAGCTCAAGGATTCCTTAGTTGAATGTTAGCACTGGTACATCGCTATCCAGAAAGCAGATGCATTCCAGCAAACTGTGGATGCAGTATCAGCGGTAATAGCAGCAAAGCATCCACATCAACAAGCGAGCTCGTATGGGCGCACCCGACAATGCAGAGACATTGAGATTGAGCCGGTCGTCATCAAAGCCGATGTCTTCGAGAGCCTTCTTGCACATGTCACGTGTGAGGCCTTTGTGAATGATGGCGGGGTCCTGTGCAAGGAAGTCCACAACCAGGGGGTCCTCTGTGGCCGACTGGATGTCGTGCGCGACGTAGATGGTGAGAACCTCGTTGCGATCGGGAAAACCGTCCACTTGACCATTTGCAATCGCCTTCATCAGCGTCGTCTTGCCTGCCCCGTTTGGCCCACACAGTCCATACCTACGAGAACCAAAGCAGAGTCAAGACGCGTGCATGCATTGCCAGCAGCAAATGTTAGCACTGATTCCCAAGCAGCTCTTCGAGTTGCCAACGTCCACGTGGATGCGGTAGTGTTGTAAAAACTTACATCATCATCACCGTCATCAAATCTCCACCGCAGGTGGACGCACCTGTGCCGTTTCTTGAGTCGCATTTTGGTTTGGGAGAGAAGCATGCGGCCGCCGTACGCGAGCGAAAACTCACAGTCGCAGAGGTCCTCGCCCTCCTCGTCATCGTCATCCTCGCCGTCCAACAAGCGCACATCGTGGTGGCAGCGCTTGAGCACCGCGACTGAGGCCTCCTTGGAGTACTCCCCCACGAAGGGGCCGATATATGGAGAGAAGCACATGTCCCACACATCCTTGTCGAAGTTGTGGTCGTCCATGAGGCAGGTGCACATGCTGGCAACATAACCCAGCGCCGTGCTGTACAACGTGTTACTCAGACCCTCTTGGAAGAGTCCGGAAAGCTCCTGCTTCATGTGAGCTGCCACTGACTGCATGGCATCGTTTTGAGTTGCAAGGGCGCGCTTTGGTTGCCAGCGGTTGGAGGCCGTTCTTTGCAATGCGATGGACCAGAGTTTAAGGGAACGACCAAGTAAGGAGCGTGAAAACAATGTGACTTGCGCAATGAAAACTGAAAACCAGCAGGAAGGCATCACCAAGACACCCTTGACCCGGCGCATCACGAATACTCAGCAGTCACCGATGACTCGTGCACAGAAAACATCGTGTGTACAATCACGATACACAAGAGCGTGGACTGCCGCAAGTGCATCCCCAGCAGCGCATCCAAAGCCTCAGCATGTATCAGTGCCAGCAGGAGTTCGACACCCGTTTCTGCCCAAATTTTCATACATTTGCACAAATACAGACCCACAAAGAGCACGGCCTGGCGAAGCCTTTTCAGCAGGCGTAAGGTAGCGTACCTCGGGCGTCGCGTGATGCTTCTGCTCTTCTGCGAGAGCTGCAGCGCCGTCCTCCGAGCCGGCAGCTTTCACGAGCATAGCATGGGTGTTCATGGCCACAGCGCGCGCCTCAGGGTCGCTTATCTCCTGGCTGACTTTGACGACCTCTGGGAGCAGTTTGCCCATAAAGGGCGCCACGTGCGCGGGGTTCTCCACCAGCTTGACCATGTTAGTGATGATAAGCGCCGTTTTGCGCTTGACAGGTGTGTTGCGTTCTCGCAGTCCCTTGATCAGCAGCGGCACCATGATTGCCAGAGTCTTGTCATCCACCGGTTGAGCGAACGTCGTCGCGCCGAGCTTGTGGATGGTCTCCGCTGTCTTGCCTGGCTCAAGAATGCAGCCGATAATCTCCTGCACAGCCCACGGAACTGGTCAGTGGCATGAGGAGATGCTTGTCCTGGATGATGTTGATAATAGCACCTCCCCCAAGTCGCACTTGGGATTGTCAATGTGGATGCAATCGCGCTGTAAAACTGAACCATCATGAGCTCTGTGCTGCGGCGTATTGCCTGTGCAGCGTCTTCTCGTCATTGACTACCAAATAGCGGCAGGGTTGTTTGGTGGCTCACATAGACAAAGTCCTTACAGGCATACGCAGACACCAAGGTGTCAAGAAAACATGGCACAGAGGTTTGCTGCTTCTGTGGGAGCACCACAAGCCACAAACTGCTCAGATGCTGCTCTTGAGGCTCACAACACAGCACTAGCGATGATATATCGCTCCAGCTGACTCACATTGCATGCTGCCGCAACACAACCGAACACCACACACAGCATCATATGAGCGATGCATCACGAAACAAAGCCGGATTTGGGCTTCGATGCGCCCTCAACTTGCAATCAACCAAGAGCAGTCAAGCAGCTAGATACAAAACCCATTGTACTTCCCATAGACTTGGGCACCGAACACATCGCCCTTCTCAAGTAGCTGGGCACAAAACACATCAACCTTCCCTACCACGACCGTGCACGCACCTGCAGCATAGGCTCGATGTCTCGATTGCCCACCAGCGACATGCACGTCTGCATCGCAGCCAGCGCAACTTCCTTAACCTCATCGCGTGCGTCCACCATCAGGTTGCGCAGCGTGGGCACATACGTGGGCAGGAAGCGGGCCGACTGGCTCGGGGCCGCACGCATCATGTCGTTCAACAACACACACGCCGCGTACTTCTGCTGCCACCGCGCCGTCGATGCCATCGCGGCCACCATGTCAGGAATCATGTAACGAGCGCCGAACGGACACATGTTGTTGACCAACGCGCGCGCCGCAGCAACGGCGGCACGGTTGACCTCAACCGCCTTGTCGGCGGCCCCGTCGAGGCAGAACTTGAGCATCGGCACGAGGTAGGGTTCCACCATCTTCTTGCAGATCTCTGTGAGCGCGGTCATGGCGGTGAACGCGCCGGCCCTTGTGGCCGGCGACTTTGCGGTGAAGCCTGCGGTCAGCGAGGCGATGATGCCAGCGTTCCGGAGCGTCATGACACCATGGTCCTTCACCCCATGCGCCATCTTCCCGGCAGCGGCTGAGCGGTCCGCAACAGCAACTGTTTCGTCAAGGGCGATGTCTAGGAAGGACGCTATTTCCTCTTCCTCTGGGGTGAGCACGAGGTTTGGTGCGGAGGCGACGTGAGGGATGTTGTTTTTCGCCATGATCTTCGGGGGCTTCTGCGGTGTGAATGCCGGGGCTGACACCGAGAAATCCGCGCTGGGAAGTTTGGACGTCATCGTGGCAGCTCTCTTTGGAGGCAACGGAACTGCTCACTGCACCATCGTTTGTCAGACCACATGGTAGCGATACATTTCATGCAATAGTGCACAGTTGGAGGAGGGTGCAGCCCAGAAGAGTAGATGGAAAACATGGGAAGCTCATGGGAAGCCTTCACAACCATGAAGCGGTGACGGCGACCTGCTGCTGCAGTGCCGTATTAGGTACTGACTGCCCCAAGCGCGCCAAGAACGTGCACACTCCCCATCAACGTAATTCTCCCATCCGCGACATGTGATGTGCGAAAGCCGTGTTGTGCAATGTCGCGAAGGATTCAAGTCCCATGCGAGGCAGATGGGCACGGAAGCCAAGAGGCGCCGAGGCTAGTCATGTTACACGAACCGGAAGAAGGTCGTGCCCGACCCTGGGCGAGAGGAATAAAACTTCGCACAAAGACACTTTGATGTGCTGCTATTCCCAGGTTTCCAGCCTGTCTCAAACAACAAAAAATCAGCAGTGTTCGCAATATTCCGTTCCATCCTCACCCCTAATGCTCTGGAATATGGCAAAGACATCGTAAAACCGCATGCGTGGATTAAACATCACATGCATGAAATGCATGACAAGTATGGTGCGGTCTTCAGGGATAACAGTTTATCGCACGAGCCCCTTGGATAAGGGGTGTGTTGTGCCCAAAGGTGGCGGTGCGTACAGCTGCACTCATGGGAACATCATATGGCAAGAAGAAAGCCGGGCTGCTTGTATACACACACAGAATTGAAAAAAATACTATCCGTCAGATGTTACCGTCCTTCCCAAACGTATGCATGGCATATGCCATGCTACTGCTTACTGCCTCCATGGGCTCTTCCGAGCAGGTCAATAGCGCGCACCGTCAAGACGTGCCAATATACATGAAAGAATTCAACTCCTGGCATCAAAGCATCAACGCACCTCTCTATGCTTTGCTGTCTGATTCCCAAAAGCTGCGCGACCTACTTCTGGAATCCCCGACCCGGTTGACTAGATAAACGACAGTGTAGGGCGGCACTGCACTACAAGTACTGAGAGAAGAACAATGCTTTGCAACAGCGACTCATACGCTCGGTTGCATGTGCAGTCCTGCTCAGCTCATACAGCATCTCAGGTGCCTTTCACAGAAATGACTCGGACGCGGCCTATCTTGCAATGCTATCGCTCACCAGCAGCGTTTTCTGAAAGAGGTCCTCATCCTAAAAGGCGGTTACCACAATGAAGCAGCTTCAACATAGTCGACATCGATTTTGACATCGGCCACAAGACACCAGCAAGACCAGTCTCAGGCAGGTGTCCTGCCAGATGCCAACGAGAGAGCCGTGACGGCTCAGCCGTCTTCTGTATGAACTCCATTTGCCCAGCGTCAGATGTTTAACCTGAGTGGAGCGATGCAACAGGCAGATGCACTCAACAAAAGCAGCGATACCACAGCAATTGCTCGTAACATGTGTGCATGATACATTGTGATGAGGCATCATTGACACGTGATAGCTTGCACGATGCAAATCATCTACACAGCCCAAAAGGGCTCCGACGGTAGAGCAATCAAGCCCAAAGTTCAAGGCAGATGTGCACATTAAGTCAGCCACAATTTGCTGCATGGGCCACAAAATTTGTACTTCTCATCTCTATAAGAGCAAACGGAATCAGAGCATCGACTTCTCCACCTCGGCAGCTTGTTTTTCAGCAGCCTGAAGCTCGGCAGCCTTCTCGCGCATCTGCCCCACGAGCTGGTTGTAAGCGCTGTTGGCCTCATCAAGGTTAGCTTCTGCAGACTCGAACACAGCCTCAGACCTCTCCAGCTGCTTGCGTGCAGTGTCTCCTGCCTTCATCGCGTTCTGCGAGCAACATACGGATGAAGAAAGATCAGAAACCATGTATTATTATAACACGGCAAAATGTCTGAGCGCAGCATGCTGCTATGTTTACCATCATCCACCAATCAAGATTGCACATCATGCATGATGTGCCGAGTTCAACAGCGATGTGAAGGAGCCATCGATGATGTCAGCCTCACAACCGAACTTGACAGTATCCACAGCTTTTCTGCCCTCCGTTGCTTCTGGTTACAAGGCCCAAAAACAACATTAGCACAGTGCTAAGTGGAATCCACTGGGTGCGAACAAACCATACATGCAGCAATCAGGCCGCCAACCGTCCTGGCGCGAGACTGCGCGTCGCATGCACGAATGCAGTTCCACCTGTCTAAGCAGCAGCGGTGCAAGTACCAAGCGTGACATCCAACGATGATGATGCGTCATTTGCTTTCGGCCTGTGCCTGATCCTGCTGTATCTAGGTGATGTAATGACGTATCTTTGTACAGCAACTACTGCATCCACATGGACACTGGCAAGTCCAGTCCTAATCGGGAAACCGTGATGATCCACGCAAACCGGCGCAGGCATAGACGCTCACCTTTCCTTCACGCTGGGCGTTCCGGAGCGCGTTTGTGAGCTCCTTAACCTTGCCAGAAGCGTTGGAGAGCGAGGCCGTGAAGGTCTCAATCGCCTCCTGGATCCGAGCGCGCATGGCAGCCTCCTGCTCCTTGGCCGCAGCCTGCTGTTCACGGGCGCGTTCCATCTCAGACTTGCGCTGCTCCGCCTCTTGGCGCCTAGCCTCGGCGGCCGCGGCAGCCGCCTTCTTGCGCTCCTCCGCTGCCCTCGCCTGTGCCTGTTTACGCTCCTCCGCCTCCGCACGCCTCGCGGCGGCGGGGTCGTCCTGTGTCGCCTTCTTGGGCGCTAGCGCGCCAAAGAGGCCTCCGGACTTCTTGGGAGCAGGCGCCTGCGATAACATCCACTTCCCCAATTTCAAGCACTCTTCATAGGCATGTTTCAAAGTGTGTGAAAGCTCACCTCCACCATTGAGCATGGCAAACATATTGGGCGCGGACATGCACAATTTCTTGAGCACGATGGTCTGACGCGAAGCGTCTAGTGTGGCAAATTTATAATTGATGCGAGAGAGAATCTAATATCCTGCAGTTAGGCGTTGAATGCTCTGCTACCGGTGCGAGGGTGGTCACCTGTTTGGCCTTGCGTGCATCTATTTGAGCCTGTTTCCTTGCCTCAGCCTCAGCCTTCTTTGCTGCAGCGGCATCGGGGTCGACCTCTTTCTTGGCAAAGATGTTGATGAAGCCAGTGCCGGCCTTTGGCTTTGCCTCTGAAGAGGACTGCAACAATCACGCAGCATCAGCTGCTGTACTGAATGGCTTCCATCCTCCCTCAGCTGTCAGTGAAGTGAAGCCGGCCATTATCATCAGGAAAGTTGTCAGTGAGCAGTCACTTAATTGTTGCTCGCTAGGGATTCTTTGATGGTAACGGACGTGGGACATGCATCAAGCACTGCAAAGCGCAGCAATGGCAGTTTTCATGGAGTACAACCATGCTGGAGGCTGTATGTGATGTGTGAACGCGCTGCCAAAAACCAGTAGTAGGCAAATGCTTGAATGCAGTGAGTAGCAAAGATGGAAAGTAGCTAGTCACAATGAGCAGAAGAACGAGCTCACAAAGGGGAGGCAGCGCACGGTAGCTCGTTGAGCTTGCCTCGCCATTGCGGCTGCTTGTTTACGCTCCTCAGCTTCCTGGCGGCGTTGTGCTGCGGCCTCTGCTTGTGCACGCTTGCGCTCCTCGGCCGCCTGCCGCTTGGCCTCGGCTGCCTGCACATGTTCAAGTACATCATCCGTTGCAACCATCAACAATTCATTGACTTGCTAGTCACTGATTTTCTCAGAGCAGGCGTATCCGAGCAATGTCTTGGCTGGGCTGGCTGGGGGACACCCGATTAATCAACTCACCGATGCAGAAATACCCACGATACACAAACAATCGACCTCCACACGGTACAAGTACCCTAGAAAACGAATCAACTCCATCTCATCACCAACATGTAGCATGTACGGTTCTCAGTATGCAGATTCACTGCGGTCGTGTGAAAGTGAAATACATCATCTTTAAGGAGATACATCATCTCCTTCAGCATCATCAGCATCAGCATCATTTGATATGTCTCTCCTATTGGGCTGGATCGATTGCCGAGTTGAGGTAGCAGTAGCAGTAACACAGAGAGATTTTGAAGGATCTGTGTTGCAGTCAAGTTACATAAGCAAACGTGTGCACACAATGAAGCCAGAAACGAACGAAGCACACCTGCTGCTGCGCAGCTCGCCGATCCTGTACTACCTCGGTGCCCTGGTTACCAGCATTGCGCTCTGCAATGGTGGCCAGCCCTTGCTTCTTAAGCACAGCAGTGCCAAAGCCAAACCTGCAGCACATGGCTACTTCAAGCAAGTGGGCGCCAAAGAACAATTACAACGGCTCTGTCAAATGCTAGTGCCATGAATGATTCCGTTCCTATTGCCAATCTCACTGCATAGCACAGCATGATATTGGTCCATTTACATGCACTTTCAAGAGTATACAGGTGTGGTGACAGAAACGAACGTCGTACTTCTTGAAAAAATTGAATTGCATAAATCCGTCAAATCTACCTCAAATGATGGAACTCAGTCACCTTGGAACATAAGACCTGCTTACTGTGACAAAGTACATGTCCAACAAGACTACCATCTCGAAAAGTGCCAGGTTGCGTATCAAATGATTTTTTTCCGGGCGCGTGAGCGCTGGTGAGAGTAGGACGAACTCCGTAACACTGCAATATTAAACGGCTAAACTCGGTGAGGCAGCTCCAACATGCTGTCATATGGAGCGGCACGGTGGTGCATGACAGCACGGCCAGGTATCTTGACCGTATACCATATGGGCCGCTTGTTGCACCCAGCGCGGTGGCAAAATCCTCCAAGTGGCGACATGGCTGGGAACTGCAGTGATGGACAAGGAAGATGGGAACTAGTGCGTTTGCACCAAGGTGTCATCTCAGGTGTCTCCTAACATCACGATACCATTTTCATGATTCGATGGGTTAAACACGCACAGGGAGAAGGGAGCGGGAGCGCCGTCCTCCTCGGCTTCATCATCTTCTTCTTTGGCAGAGCTCTGAGCGGACGAGAGGCGAGGCGCAGCTCCCCCCTCTTTCTGCCACACCAGGAAGTAGTCATCATCTGGAGTGATGTTCTGCATCCTGCCATTCTCGTCCTTGTAGCGTGTGGACTTCAGCCGCATGGCAAGCACATCATTGTCCAAGTACAGCACCTGTACCACACTCTCGACATAACCACGAAGAATAAGTCTTCCGAAGCAGTGCTGCCTCACCAGCCAATTAGGTGATCCTCGTCTAGGGTGATCCTCGTCGAGTTCCGCTTTAGTCATAGGACTGCGGCATGTGACCACATCGCCTGTGTTGCCGTCTGTTCACGCTCTGGTACCTAGTGCAGGGAAACAGAAGTCGCACCTGGAAAGTTCTGACGGGCGCATCGACGCTCTCCTCTTCCAGTGCTGGTCCCGGGCCATTCTTGAACTCGACATATTCTTGCAGCAGCTCGAATGTGTCGGCCCCGGTGGCCTTGAGGGAGCCGCCCTCCCGGGCATACCCACCGAACACTCCAAGAGTGCGGGTTGTGCACTCGTTCTCGTACCCCTGGTTGGTGACTTTGAAGGAAGCAATCTGACCAGGCAGCGCTGCAAGCCCCACAGCCGGTGGTCAAAACTCATTGTGCAAATCACCACAGACTTGCACCACACGACGCCGGCAGTTCGAAATGTGTGAGCTGATGCAATCGTCTTACCTGTGAGGCCGGACTGCCCGCTTGCATAAAGGATGTTCCATTTTCCGTAGATAGCCGGAGATTTGGCGTTCTTCTGGTTGAGCTTGAGCAGTCCACCTGCCTGCACGAGATGCATCGCTTGCATCGTTTTCCGTGACAGAGAAGCACGGCCTTGCCAATGAAAAGTGTTCTGCCAAAAGGGCCCCTGATAATGTCCATATGTTATCTCGAGTCGAGACACGAGGAGATACCTATCTATGTCGAGATAGCCGTGCACGCCATTCAATCCTGTCGTGCAAAAGTTGGTGTATGTCCTGTGATCCTGCTGTATATGGGGCCATAACGCCACATATAAACAAGCTTGGACGCATCACCGCCAGACAACGCTCACTCTATTACGAGGACACGTGAACGTGGCACCAGACGTCTGCGTACGTCCACGCAATATGGGTACGACTTCAAAAGCGGAAAGCGAAAATGTAAAAAGAGAAAGCCATTTGACATGTGCACATAATTGCGTTCGTATCGCCATCGTGGATAGTCTTGGTGTGGGAGACCACAATAAAATGCACCGTGCTCGATAGGGTGGGAATGTGTGTCATTACACAGCATAATGTCAGTCGTGGAGAGGTATTCTGCATGAAGTTCTGGCTGTCAATACCAGTGCTTTTTACGAGCATTGAAAGTCGATGACAGCAGTCCAAGGCCACTGGTTGATGTGATCACCCGACATGTGTGCCAGCCATACACATGCAGTTGCCTGCAGCGCACCAATTCCGAGATGGCCTCGTTCGCCGCCTCGCTAGGAGCTCCAAAACGCTTAGCTACTGATACAAGCTGCGTGACCTGCTCACCGCCTTTTGTAGCTCCAGCTGCGGATGGTGCGGAACGACCAAACAACGCCTGAACTTTCAAGGAGCCTCGGGCGTGAGCGATCCTGCGACTGCCCAATCTGCGACATGCAACCAATCGCGAGGGAACTTTGGTAGTGGCACGAATATGCATGGTGCCGATTGCCTCTATCTCCGCGAGTTCACGTGCAGCACGATCAAATTACTAGGTTTTCAGACCTTTCGAGCGTCTCTCTTGCATTCAGGGCTTTCCACACACATGTCATACATACGTACGGGTTATGGTTGCGCAGCAGCGTACGTTTTGTCACGGGCTCAGTTTCTGTGTGTTTTCTGGTGGTTTCTGTTTCTGGCTGTTTCCTCAACCTACCATTGATGATTCGAAAATCAGCTGGATCGTGGGTGGAAATCCCAAGCGCAAACGTTGCTCGTCTTGCAGTACTTTCTGCAGAATATTTCCATCTGCATAATGAACACGTGCTACACCATGTTTCTGCGCTGTAACCTGTACAAGCCAATTATGTCGTGCTACCAGTACGAGTACTGTTCGTGCGAATGCACCTTTGAGGATCCATTGCATCGCAGTCAACGCGCGACGTGATGAGGGAACGGGCAACAAGCGCTCGCAACGTCTTTGGCTACTTCTCATCTAAGATCTTATCGCGCTGCGCTGTGACTCGAGACGAACACTCGTCTTGCACTGGGTGTCAAATGTTTGACTTGGGGCGGGATATAAACTTAATCTTAAGATCCGTTCTTCAGCTTAACGCGAACGTGGCGCTTACCGTAGTAAATTAAACATATGGTTGAGAAAATGAGGGGCGTTACGGCATTACATTATTAAACAACCGTCAATTAGGTTGAAGTCCAAAACATTACGCGTTTCAATTTATTAAACAACCGTTCATACGGCGGTACACCACACGGCGATGCGACATGGGATCGTCGCATTGATCGTAGAACAGCGCGCTGATTTATATGTACGAGTTTACGAAACACGACCTTCGTCATTGTCTCGTGGGCACAAACGTCACGATGAATGCGACGATCCTGCAACCAAAAATGCATCCGCTTTTCACGGACAGCCTCAATTCAACAACATGCAGAAGCACAGTCCATCCTCTCAGCTCACCGCATCCTTATGCTCGTTGTCATGCGAAGCAATGACAACAATCCGCTATCGTTTCCTGTTGTATATAGCTGTGTACTTGACCTCATTCCGTCCTACACGCATCCGAGCTTCGACATGCAGCTCGTTGGGCTCCACCAGCCGAAACACTTCAGAACCATATCCTGCCAAAGGTTCGTCCCAACGTACAATCAATACTATGCCAGCAGACGTCACTTCAATGCGCCCAAAGTGCTTGCCACGCCGAAGGTCGCGCCGCTTGAATTGTGCCATTGTGCCATTTATATGGTACCTGCATGCCAAGCGTTTCCCCTCAATATGCACTCTTCATACAATGGGCCACGCAATGCAAGCTATCGTATCAGCCACAAAATGGCGTCACATCTGCTTAGAAAATGTTACTGACACGCAGGCCATGCATCTCAAACTCACGGGGCATCCTGTCATATGCACAGCGCCGTATGGCAGTGCCATGCAAGAGGCTGGAAATGCCCAAACACAACGGGCAGCGTGACATACGGAGCCATGAATCATTATCATCTAGTGATACATTCAAAGAAGCGTCACATGATGTAATTGTACAACACTACCGCATCCACATGGACATTGGCAACTCCAAGAACTACTCGGGAATCAGTGCTACCATTACTATCATCTGAGGCAAGCGTACCTGGACCAGCCTGACTTACATGCACTCATTAAATACAATGATCCCGGGTGCGGTCTCATCCATGACAAGACATGGGATCGGGTGCAAGTTCACGCACACGGTATATTGCTAACAGAGCTCATGTGAAATGAGCTGTAGCAATCCCCGTTGAAGACGAGCTGCGGAAGAGAGTCTTTGCTTTTGAATGAGTAAACAAACGAGGCACGTCTTCATGAGAGATGAACACAAGGACAACCATGACATTGTCCAGTCGGAAAGCATGACACTGAGTGGTGTACCCATGTTTTGACTCCTTACAAGCTGGGTGAGGAGAGGGATGGCACCTAAGTGAGCTCCCGTTCAGTGAATTAGACATTCGCAGCTGCAAAGGAGAGCGTGTGAATGCGCAACCATTGTGTGACTCACTGAGCGCAAACACGTGTGAGTGCCAGACAATGATTCAGACAGATCGGAATCGAACAAACAGGAGCAGTACCATCACAGAGCGACCGATGTCCATGTGCATACGGTAGTGTTGCAGAAAGACAGATTATCCAACGTGATACCACCGCAAACCGTCCAGCGTCATTCAGTGCACGGTTCCCAACATGTGATGCAGCTCAAGTCAGCACGTGGGACCCAAGCAGTGTCTGCGAATGCCAACAGACACCTCGCTCTGGCACATTCATCTTCGACGTTCAACAACCCCAGCAGTTCAAGTTACGTGAAGCATGGGAGACTTGGGGGCACACCACTCAGTGACCTTGAGCAATGGCAAGACTGAGACGACCGAGACGCAGAAGCGCTCGTCGGTCAGCGAAATTTGCAAGCCCTTCATCAAAACAATCGCTTTTCGTACCAAGCCATTCATCTGCATGAGGTCGCATGCAGGGCCCATGCTGTCAGAGCGTTTGCGATCCTGCACCAACGACACATCACATAAAGGTTCGTGTGATAAAAGATGCATTTTGGATGGGACGGAGGTGCCTGTGGTCATGCTTGCCGAGCTGCCTTGCAATATTGTCTGCACTGTAACAGGCAGTATGTCGGAGTTGAGTTTCCCCAACTTGACATTCAACAAAGGACATTGATTTCGTGACTGTAGCCATATATCCATCGCGCATGCACTACAGGACCGAGCAGACAGGGATGAAGGGCAGCACCTTGATCCAGATACCAGAAAGTTCCTCAGAGCGGTATGGCAACATATGCACGTGAGGCATGACAGGATGCAGCATAGGTCCTGGCGCTCCTTCTGCTTCAGTAGTTGGGAGAGCTATCATCGAAGCCGGTTGAGGGGGAACCGACGAGGCAGGTCGCCTTACGGCCTGTACAGATGCCCAGCGTCACGACCAAGCATTTTCACGTGAGCTGCTGCTAGTGTTGTAAAATGGTACCTCATCATCAGCTGCTGAAATATCCATCAAATTCAATCGAACGCGCATCACGTGCTTTCATCGCTTGCCTGTATTTCCCAGCTGCAAATCAATTGCATGCCAATTGCCCCTCATAACACGACCGTTATATCTGGAAACTGGAAAACTGGACCAGACAACCGTTTCCAATTTTGTTGCTTGCTCGAGGTTTGTTCTGAGTCAGGCACGTGCCTGAGAAGCCATGAAAATGTGAATGAACTCAGCGAGTTGTCCCTCATTTTGCGACTCTGCTGGACTCGGGAACTTTGCGTGCGCCAGAATGACAGGCAGCGCGGGTCACGTGTCGCAGGGTTTAGCTCTTACGAACACATCATCATCATCATCATCATCATCATCAACATCAATTATGTTGAGGAAAGGTACGGACCAGCTCAAGAGCTGCAATATTGAGCAGCAGCAGGCCACTGACCGCCATTAGTGCAACAAGAAGGTCCGGGCGGTGGAAGATGCCCAGCGCAGAAGCGCACACAAGTATGCAGGACAGCAGTTGGATGTACTTGGTGGTCTGCAGTACCCGTCGACGCCTGCAAGCGCAAGAGACGCTGCGAGTGAGTGCCAGGAAGACTGAGAGGCGCGGATATCAGGGACGCGTTGTCGCGTTGGCGCCTTGTGGCCGTGCAAAATGTACCCTGCACGTTGCAAGAGATGGGTGAACAGCCTGAAAGCGGAGGCAGAGAGATTGAAGCTGCGAGTTATTGTTGAGAATACTGCACTTTCCCATCTGCAGATGCCTCAACTCCACCAGGTTGAGTATTTACTGGGCACCATCCATGATAGTGCTTGGAGGTTGCATTGTTCGATACATATATGTGCATCGCTGGTACTTGAAAAATGACAACAAGTTTGGAGGATGGCTTGCATCCTGGCATGCTGTAATGTGGTTGGGAGCGTGCTCGATGGTGTGGACGAGTCCAATGGGACTCGTAGGTTGTTGGCGGTCGGTTGAACTACTCAATGCGCTAAACCATTCCCTGGCGTGATCTTGAACCATCAGCCAAGTGCGGAGTCGATTGGTGAGAAATGCCAAGGGCCTACTCTTACGAGTCGGTAGGGTTTGATGCATCATATATGATAAATCATGAATGAACCACAAGGCACGAACGAACCGCTTGGTAGAACAACTATGCGAAAGCAATATGCATAAGCATTGAAGCGTGAATGCTTATGTTCGCCCGTGGCGTTGGGTCCCGTCCCCATGTCGTTGATAAACCTGGATCATCCGAATCAGGCCTATGCTTCACGGCGCGATTGCCAATCAATATTGTTTTCACACGCAAAGACAGACTGCTTGACGCGACGGAAATTTCCCTGCAGGTGCGCCACGTCAAGTACAACAATCTCCACCAATACTTGTCCAGGATCCAACAAGGCATGCATATGATGGGATGCAAACGAACCACACCTACTGGATACTCCGGCAATATACCGGGAGCACGAGGTGAGTCATGAGACCTTCGACTCGACGTTGCACTGCCTGAGTGACACACGCCCACCGAAGGTACAGACGAAACATCGAGCTCTTGGCTCCTTCGATTCAGACGGTTGCGTAGAAGTAATGAAGACACAACCACGCCCGCACATGCGAATAGAGCTGGTGGTAAGGGCATGTTTTCAGGTGTATAGAAAGGTAGAGTGGGTGCTGGGAAGAGCCCAACCGCAAGAGACGGATGCGAACGGTGCAGCTTCACTTCCTACATTATGTCATACAGTGCCAAGAGAAAAAAGCCCAGACGAGCTCCTGCCACAAAGCAAAACTGCAGCAGAACCCTTTCCACACAAGGATGGATCCCAGAATGACCAGTCACGGACGGTGCAAGTTGGTCATGTGCAGAGTCAACATGGCGTTTTTATTGTGAATGCTGAACGTCGTTATCAACGATTTGTCAATCTCCAAGCTATAGCTCCACAGATATCTCGAGAGAACACGCAAGCACGGAGTCTGACTCACGTCGGCACGGTCCAATTTGAACCTGAACTGCCCAACTGGGACCCAGTTCCAACAGCCATAGCAGGTCGAATTTGAAATGGAAGCACGACCTCTCTTACGATACCATGCACAGAGCCTTCGCATGATGTTGCTGGAATCCGCTTGCGTGTGGGACCGAGTTGATTGCTCTCCGCCTGGGAAATTCGAATGCAT
>NW_028323546.1:0-41587 GCF_984573655.1 Nuphar pumila | reverse complement strand
CTCCGCTTGCAGCGCGCGGCGTTCGGCCACCGCCTGCGCCGCCATGACGACGTCCTGCGCCTCCGACAGCGCCTTGGCGTCCTCGTGGCGCGCGACCGCGTCCCGCAGGCGTCGCGTCTCCGCATCTCGCTCCGCCTGCGCGGCTTCCAGGTCCACGTTCCTGAGCGGCGCCCACGCGGCCTCGAGGACCCGCAGCGCATCGAGCGCGTCCTCGTCGGCCTTGGACAGGACCTGGTTGCGCAGCGCCTCCTGAGCGAGGTCCTGCTCGCCCGCAATCGAGGCGGCGTGCCTGCGCGCGTCTGCCAGCTTGGCCTCGGCCTCCGACAGCGCCTTGGCGCAGTCCTGCACCGTGGCGTCCGAGCGAGCGGCCTTGGGCGCGGGCCGCTTGACGCCCATCACCTCCAGCGCCTGCTCGAACGTCGACGAAGTCACGACGTCCTGGCGGAGAGCGACCGTCTCCGACAGCGAGGCGGCGTCGGGAAGCAGCGTGGCCGCTGCGTGCGTGAGGTAGCTGAGGACGGACCGCGCGCGGCCGCTGCAGACGACCTGCGCGTGAAAGTCCTCGTCCATGTCCTCTTCGTCGTCAAACAGCTCCGGCGGCACGTCCCACTCCGCCTTGCAGGCCTCGTACCGAGCCAGGAGCGCGTGCGCGACGGAGTCCGCCTGCGCTTCCTGAGCGACCCGCAGGGCTTCTGACGCCCTGGCGACCGTCCCCCTCGCCTGTCGCTCGACCGCCCGCGCCCTGCCCGCCTCCCGGGCCAGCCTGTCCATCTCGGCGCCGTAGTCGATCTCGGCGGCGGCGTCCTTGGTCAGGTCGCGCACGAGCTCGGGGCGAGCCAGGAGCTCGGCGTGCGTGAGGCCGTACCTCGCGATGTCGCGCACCGCGTGCGTGTAGCGCGTCCACAGCGCGGAGACCGTCGGGAACGCCATCTCGACGCTGCCGTCCGAAGAGTCGGGCGCTTCTGCCGCTGTGGGCAGCGCGGCCACGGTGACCGCCGCCAACGCCTGCGAGTCGCCGACGTGCCTCCACGGGTCGTGGTCGCCCGCGCCGCCTAGCCTCTGGACGGTCGCCTCCGCGTCCTTCAGCCTGGAGGGCGAGGGGCACGCCGGGTTCGCGACCCTGGCGAGCGCGTCCTTGAGCGCCGCCGCGGCCTTCTTGGCCTCCTTGTACCGCGACCGCGCTTCGTCGAACGTAACCCTGTCGACGCCGTTGGCGAGCGCGTCAGCGCGGGCCAGGACCTGCTTCATGCCGTTGCCCGCCTCGACGAGCAGCTCGCCCAGCTTGTCGATGCCCGCCAGGCCGTACGCGCGCTCCAGCAGCGCAGCGCTCTCTCTGGCCGACAGCGCCAGCACGTCGTTGTCGCCGCCCTGGCTCAGCATGGGCCCGCTCAAAAAGTCGGCCGCGCCGCACACGTTGCCGGTCACCCAGTCGTCGACGGCGGCCCGCCCCTTGGCCAGGGCCACGACCTTGGCGTCCCGCACGCAGAACAGCTCCGCCTTGGTCGTCGCCTTGCTCCGGTCCTTGGGAGACCGCGTCCACCTGCGCGCGACGCGGTAGTGCGCCTCGCCCAGCTCGAACTCAATGGTCGCCGTTGCCTCGTTCGCCGCCGCGTTGATGACGGCGGCGGACCCGCACGACCTGCTGGGAAAGCCCTCGCCGAAGAGCGCCAGCAGGATGACCTCCAGGAAGGCCGTCTTGCCCGCGCCGTTGCCGCCCGACACCAGCACGACGCCGTCGTCGCTCAAGAAGGACGCCTCGTTGCCGTCGCCGAAGCACAGGAGCGAGTCCCACCGCACCGAGGTCGGTCTCAGCGTCGGTCGCGCCGCAGGGCCGCTCGACTTGCTCTCCTTGGCCAGCCGGTCGAGCTTGGCGTTCCTGGGGGCCGCCAGCTGCTGCAGGCTGGGCTCCGAGAAAGTTGGGATGACGGCGGCGGCGACGACGGCGTCCAGGTCGATGTGCTCGCGCACGCATTCCCTCCAGTCGCAGGTCGACTCGACCGATTCCGGACAGTTGTCAGGACGCCCGGGATCCGTTCGAGCGCGTGCGAGGGACACGGCGACCCCGGCGGCCTCCATCTCGCGGACCGCCGCGTGGCCGTCGCCGTCCTTGAACCTCGCCTCCACGGCCCTGGGAAAGTCGGGGTCGGTCAGGTGGAGCGCAACCCTCTGCCAGGAGCCGTCGTACAGGATGCAGTCTCCCCGCAACGTGGCGTAGCCGGTCGGGCAGCGCACGTGCACGGGCCGAACGGTCCGCGCTTCCAGGTCCCACACGACGGCGCCGTGGTTCCACAGCGACTCGCCGTGGCTCTGCTGCAGCAGGCTGCCGGGGTACGCCCATGTCGGTCCGTCGGAGCCCGCCGTCCGGACCTTCATGACGTCGCCCTCCAGGTCGTAGTTGCCGATCTGCTGCACGTGCTGGTCGCCGAGCATGGCGGCGTCGTAGTTGGCGAACCAGGCGGGCCTGACGCCCACGCGAACCGCCCCCCCGTCGTTGCGGCTGCCCTGCAGCGCGCCGTGGTACAGCGCGACGTTCTTGATGCCCGCCACGGGGCGCGGGGAACGGCCCTCTGCGGCGCGGGCTGGCCGCTCCTGGCCTCGCCCTCCGGCATGCAGTCGTGCACCGTGACGACGCCGAAGCCCAGTCCGTCCAGCACGTGGTGGCCGCTCCGGTCCAGGTACGTGACGCCCCGCACGTCCGCGAGTCGGAGCAGCTCGCCGAGCACGTCGTGCGGCGACACCTCGTCGCTGTGGTTGGGGTGGTGGTCGTGGTTGCCCTGGATGACCACGACGTGGCCGAAGGACGCGAGGCCGGTGACCAAGGCGTTGAAGACGCGCACGGCGTGCGGGTCCAGAGCGGTGCGGTCGTGCAGGACGTCGCCGGCGATGACCGTGACGACGCCCCTGTCCGGCGACCTGAGCGAGCGGCCAGGGCCACCAGGTTGTCGACGACCTCCAGGTAGTCCGCGCACCTGGCGCGCCCGGACACGCCCGTGCGGATGTGCACGTCCGCGATGTGCAGGACTATGGGGCTGGCCATCGTTCCGTCGATCCATCCGCATTCTCGCGCAGCCTTTATGCCGGTGGCCGCGCGCCTGCATAAGCGCGTCGAGCGGTCCAGGCTGCATCACGTCATGAGCCACGTCATCTGCCACCTCAAGCCCGCCGGCGACGCCTTCCCGCAGGCCTACAGCGCGGACATGCCCGGCTACGACGCCGTCCCCGCCGACGATTTCGACGACCAGGACGCGGACGCGCCGCTGGCGTGCCAGTGGTGCTGCCACCCGTACGACGGCCGGCCCGTCGGCATACCCGTCAGGCGGGGTGGGCGACACGTACAACACCTGCGGCCAGTTCTGCTCGCACGCCTGTGCCGTCGCGTCGCTGTTCCACGAGCACGGCGACAACAACGCAGCGTGGACGCGGGTACCAGATGCTCAACGACATGGCGGGCCAGAAGGGCCCCGTGCCGCGCGCGCCGCCGCTGATCGGCGCTGCGCATGTTCGGCGGAACCATGTCCGTTGACGAGTTCCGCGACTCCACGGGCGTCACCGTCGTCGAACGCCACGCGCCCACCATCGTCGAGCACGTGCGCCTGGAGGAGATCCCCTCGCGCCACCTGTACCGCGAGCTCTACCGCCCCTTGGACGAGGAGCGCGTCAGCCAGTACAAGGTCAAGCTGCAGCGCGCCAAGCCCAGGCGGTCGTTTTACACCGCGGCGTGACCCCCTTTCGCGCGCGGGATGATCAAGTGCACGCGATGATCAAGGCGTGGAACCCCGGTGCCGTGCGCGCCGCCAGGGGCCTCTCGTTGACGGCCGAAGAAAGGGCCGCCGTCCACGCCAAGATGCCCGTCGCGGCGGACGGTCGCTCGTACGCGGACGCGGTGTTCGAGGGCGGGGGTATGCGCGGCATCGCGTTCCTGGGCGCGCTGCGCTGCCTGAGCGACGCGGGCATCGTCGTCCGCAAGAGCGCCGGCACGTCGGCGGGGGCCATCACGGCGGGCCGCCGTAGCGGCCCGGATGCCGCACGACGAGCTCGAGGCGGTCGTCGGGACGATGGACTTCGCCCGCATCCTGTCGAGGAAGAACCGCTTCATCTGGAACGGCAGCCCCGACGACGACATGAACAACCTGGGCCTCGTCCTGGCCAACCTGACGGTCGCGCGCGCGACGGGCCAGTATTCCAGCGCTCCGCTGTTGGAGTGGGCCCAGTCGCTGCTGGCGGGCAGGCTGGAGACGTTCGGCGCTCTGGCGGCGGGCGCCCCGGCTGTGGTGCCGTGGCACGAGCAGCGCGCGCTCAAGGTCGTCGTGTCCGACATCACGCGCGGCAGATGGTCGTCGTCCCGGACGACCTTGGGACTGTACGGCGTCGACGCCGCCGGGTTCTCCGTGCCCGAGGCGGTGCGCATGTCGATGAGCATCCCGCTCTTCTTCGAGCCCGCCAAGCTGGGCGACAGCGTCGTCGTCGACGGTGGCATCCTGAGCTCCTTCCCTCTCTGGATTTTCGACGTGCCCGCGGGCACGCCGCCGTGCTGCCCGACGTTCGGGTTCCGCGTCGGCGCCAGCACGCAGGCGCCTCGCGTCGTAAAGACGGCGCTCGACGTCGTCTCGGCGATCGTGCAGACGATGACGGTCGCCGGAGGGACCCGCCACTACTCGCGCGTGCACGACTTCAACCGCGTCGTGTCCATCGACGCCGACGACGTCTCCATCACCGACTTCGCCATGGCGGACGCGACCAAGGACAAGCTGTACGAGCGCGGCTACACCGCCGCCAAGGCGTTCCTGCTCGACCGCTGGAGCTGGGAGCGTTACCGGCGGGACCGCGGCTTCAGCGGGTGACGGTGGCCATGGCGTGCTGGAACGTCACGGCGGCTTCGGCGCCGCGCTCGCCGGCGTGCACCATTCGCCAGACCGCCAGCCTGTTGACGCGCCCGGGCCGCTGCGCGCGTCCCACGATCTGGTCCTCCACGGCCTCGCCCGTCCTGTTGAACATGACGACGTCCGTGACGAACGGCAGGTTGATGCCCGTGCAGTAGCAGTCGGTCGACATGAACATGACGCGCCACGCTGCCGTCCCTGAAGTCGCGCACCGCCTTGTTGATGCTCGCGCCCGTGCCCTTGAGCAGGCTCATGCCGTACGGCGCGAACGGCGTCGTCAGCGTCCGGAACAGGCCGACGTTGGAGCACGCCACGATCACCCTGCGCGCGGGGTCGCCGTCCAGGATGGCCTTCACGAGCGCGACGGCGGCCTCCTTCTTGCTGGGCTCCTGCGGCGGCGCTTCGCTGGCCTTCGCGCTCGGCGCCCTGCTCACGATCACCCGCGCGTCCGCGAACCTGGACGACGCCCTGCAGCACGGGCACGCCGGCGACCGGTTGAGCCACGTCGCGAGGCACTTCATGCAGTATACCGACGAACAGCAGGTCTGCACCGTCATGGCCTCGGGCTCGTCGTAGCAGATCGCGCACATCTGCTGGCCGCGCACGCGCTCGTCCAGCGCTGCGATGGACTTGACGTGCAGCTCGATGTCGCGCTCCATGCCGCGCACGAAGTCCTCGACGGCCCTGCGGTGCAGCCCGCCATGCCGGCGATGTTGGTGCGGGCCTCGTCGACGGCCTTCTGCCAGCCCGCGCGCACGTTGGCCACGACGTTGTCGACGGTGCCCTTGTTCGGGATGAGCGACAGCGCCAGCTCCATGTCGTCCGTGTTCAGCGCCTCCATGACGGCGTTGTCCACCAGGCCGGCCAGGACCGCCGTGCCCGCGGGCGCCCTGCACAGGACGTCGACCGCCGAGAAGTCTTCCAGCGCCAGGCTGGACTGCACGAACTCGTCGCTGCTGCGCACCAGCAGCAGCGCGCGCGTGTCCCGGGCGTAGTCCTGCATGGCGCACCACAGCTGGCGGAGGCCCGTCGCTTTGATGCGCGGCGCGTGCTGCCACGCGCCGCTGGCGGACGAGTAAAAGGTGCCGCGCGGGTTCAGCACGCTCGGCACGGACGCCGTGACGGTCCAGTACATGCACGCCGGCAGCAGCTCGTTGTTGCCCAGCGGGATGCTGTCCGCCTCGTCCACGACCAGGCGGTCGGCGCGCACAGGCCCGTTGCGCAGGAACACGGCGCGCACCGCGCGGGTAGTTGGTCTCAGAGCACAGCACGATCTTCGGCGGCACATCGGCGTCCAGGTCGGCCTCCAGCAGCCGGATGTCGGGCGCCTTCTGGCGAGTCACGACGCGGTGGCTCACGCCGCTGGCCTCGACGTACTGCCTCCACTGCGCCAGGATGCCGTGCGGCACCACGACGACCGACGTCCTGACGCGCCGATGGTCGGTCGCGCGGACCGAGTACGACACCAGGCCGCCGTGGTGCGAGACGTACCGCGTCGGGGTCGGCACGGGTCCGTCCGTGGAGCAGAGCGCGATGACGGTCAGCGACTTGCCGGAGCCGGTGCAGTCGCAGATGGCGCCGACCCTGGAGCGCAGGTCGGCGTACTCGTAGTCCGGCGACAGGTCGCGGATGATGCCGATGTCCAGCTCCGCCGTCTCTATCGCCCTGCACCTCGCCAGGGCCGCCTCCTGGTGAGGGCGCAGCGCCGGCGCGACGTCAGCCCACACCCTGGCGCTGTCCTCCCCGCAGGAGCACGGTCAACGGCAGGTCCGTCGGCGTGTTCATGGGCCCGTCCCTCGATGACATGGTGCGGGGCTTATATGCCGGTCCGTTCGGACGCGCGCACCCCGGTCGATCCGAAAGCGCCGGCACCGCGCGCCGTGTCGTCCAGGGGTCTCGACGACCGCGACTCCCGGAGTCGCGACGCGCTCGAGCACCAGCTGCGCGACACGATCCCCGGGCGCGACCTCGAAGTCGCGGTCGCCCGTGTTGATGAGGACGACGGAGAGCTCGCCGCGGTAGTCCTCGTCGATGACGCCCGCGAGGACGTCGATGCCGTATCTGACGGCCAGCCCCGACGAGGTGCGATGCGCCCGTACGTTCCTGCGGGCACGGCGACCGCCAGGCCCGTGGCGATCGCGCGACGCCGACCGGGACCGATGACCGCCCATTCCGCGCTGGCGAGGTCGTAGCCGGCGGCACCGGCGGAGCCTCGCACGGGCGCGCGGGCGGTGGCGTTCAGCAGCTTGACGCGCAGGTCCGACGACATCGTCAGCGGTTGGCTGTCCGTCCGCCCGCGGTTTTTTATGCCGGCGCCTTTGAGAGGATGCTGGCTTACGCTGCTCTGGTGGCGGGCACCGCGGCGCTCCTGGCGGCGAACGCCTTCGAGCTGGACCTGGCGGTCACGCTGGCCGTCGTGCTGGTCGGCGTTCTGCTGCTGACGCTCGCTGCGTCGGCCGCGCTGCACGCGTTCGCGATGAACGGCCACAGCATGCACTTTCCGGGCGACCCGCCGCCGAGCGAGCGCGTCACGGAGCGATTCGCCTGCCTGACCCCCGGCGGCGTGTCCGACCAGGACGAACCGCAGGACGACGTCGCGGTAAAGAAAACGTACGCCGACAGCCGGAACTGCGGCCAGTCGCTGTGGTCTTACGCGCCCAAGGACTCCCCGGCGGCGCTCGCTTTCGACGGCCTGCTGCTGCGCGCGCTAAACGCGGTCTCCGCGCCGCCGCTGACGGTGGAGCAGCTGCCGGAGTGTCCCGACATCGCGCCGTCCGAGGCGCAGCTGAAGGCGTTCATCGAGGCGGCGGTCGGGGCGCGAGTCGCTGATGGCGGCGGTCGGAACGTTCGTGCCTCTGCGCGTCGCCTGCCTGCTGGTGCGGAGCTGTCGAGCGTTCAGGGCGGCGGACACGACGAGGTCGCTGTCGCACGTTGAGTTCATGGCGGCTCGCGACGGCGACAGCGAGGCGATCCACTACGAGGCGCAGATTGCGAGCGCGCCCATGGCGCTCGTGTGGTTCAAGAGGCTCGGCCAGGTGTCCTCTGGCGACGCGACTTGTGGTCGGGTGACGGCGCGCAAGGTTTGATCGCCTTGCAGGCCTCGACGACGTCCAGGATCTTGAACCGCGTCCTCGCGCAGTGCACGCTGCCGCGCAGCGCGACGCTCGCCATGTCGCGGGCCTGCACCCGATGGTCGGGGCACCACGCCACCACGGTGGCCAGGCCGTCCACCACCAGGTCGAGCTGCACCACGTGCTCGAGCGCCTCCCCCGTCGCGCGCATGTGCTCCTGGAACGCCTGCATGGCGTCCCTGGCGGCCTGCTTCACGCCCAGCCGCAGCAGCAGTGCGAGCGTCGAGATGCGCTGCGAGCGCGCCTTGGTGACGGCGCAAAACTCGTCGTAGTTGGCCTCGGGGGTCCAGCTCCACGTACGCCCATGACCGTCGCCCCGGCCGCGGAGAACGCGGTGGCCGCGCGCGAAACGCGCCCCCGAACGGCCCCAGGCATCGTGTCGTCGATGCGCCTGAACATGCGCACGTACAGCTCGCCGAAGCTCCCCCGATCCCACTCCCATAACGAAGAGCGCGTCGAGCAGCGGCTCCGGGTCGCAGCGCACGACCTCCAGCACGCGCTCGCAGATCCTGTCAAAGTTGCTGGCGGACAGCTTGTTGCACGCCGACGCCAGGTCGCGCGACGGGTCGGCGCCCAGCGCCTTGAGGGGGCGCTTGCCCGGAACCAGGGCGTCGATCGTCCCCACCTGCCGCCCGGCCCGCCGTTCCTGCCGCCCCCGCCCGCGCGCGCCGCACCCCCGGAAAGATCCGGACCGCGGCGCACGTCGTGGCGCCGTTTCAGCTTCTCGATCGTCTCGCGGATCCTGAGCATGCAGGGCGCCGTGTCCGGAAGGCCGCGGTCGTGGCGCTTGCCGAAGAAAACGTCGCGCTCAACCACGTCCATGCTCCCTACGATCCCGCCACGCCTTTTTCGCCGCCCGCGTTTTTTCCTGTCGCTTGTATAATAACAACCGCGTAAATGGCCGGTAAGGATTCTGGCGTCGCGAACGCCGTCATCGTGCTGGCAGCCTTGGGCGTGCTGCTTTATGCCGCGTGGTGCTACAACAGCCACCGGAACGCCCCGGTGCACGAGAAGTTCGCCGCCGCCGCCGGCCCCCCCGGCGACATCGCCATGCCCATGGACCTCGACGCCGAGCCCTACAAGGCCGTGGACTTCCAGACGACAGCGGATTCAGTGTCCCCGGCGGACTGCTTCCCCCGCGACCGCCTGTCCGCGGAGGACCTCCTCCCCAAGGACGCCGCCAACTCCAAGTGGGCGCAGGTCAACCCCGCCGGCCAGGGCGACGTCGGCGACCAGAACTACCTCACGAGCTCCTTCCACCAGGGCGTGGACACCATCGGCGGCACGCTGCGCAACGCCAACCTGCAGCTGCGGTCGGAGCCGCCCAACCCCACGCCAAAAGGTCAGCGTTTGGGGTGAAAGTACCATCGAGCCCGACCTGAACAGACGTCCCTTCGAGATCGACGGCTCGTGCAGCTAGATACGCGCGGGCGGACGAGTGCGCCTGGCTGCCGAAACGCGCCACCACAACCGTAGAGGTACTCGCTATTCCGTGCTTGTGCCGACGACGGCTTCGAGAACGACGCACAAGCCGCGATCAAGCCTTCAAACCGTCTGATCTCGATGGACCCATCGCCACAGATGATCCTCCCGGTCATCTTGATCGACAACGACTTCTTCATCTCGTCGGTCCACACGGCGACGCCCCCGCCGCCCGGGGCCGCGTTGTAGCCGTTGTGGTACTGTACCTCGAACCGGTCCAGGTCCTCGTCGAAACAGACGCATATGATGACCTGCACTTCTGGACGGCGTTACGAAGCTTCGGGCTCTTGTGACGGTACCACCTGCGGCTGCGGAAGTTCAGTCGGAATCCGAATCGTTTACCGTGCTCATCGCCGCCATCAGCTGAGACAGCAGCTCTGTCTGCTTCTTGAGCGTCTGGCCTTCCTGGCCTTGCGCTTCTCCTTCTCGGCGTCCGCGGCCTCGGGCACGCGTTCAGGCTCGGGCTCGGCGACGGGCACGGGTTCGGGCTCAGGCTCCGCCATGGGCTTGGTGGACCGGACCGACCACACGACCGCGAGGCCGTCGCCGTCGAACACGGCGCGCGTCAGACGCACCGACACCTCGTCCTCGTCCTCGGGCCACTCGCCCTCCGCCAGGAGCGTCACGATGCGCTCGTTGCTTCGATTCACGGACACGACCGGCTCCGCGGCGTCGTCCAGCAGCTCGGCCTCCTCGGGCTTGAACCACTCGCTCCAGCGCGCCCTCATGGCTTCGATGAACAGCTCCTGCGACACCAGGAGCGCGTTGCTGGACGCCTCGTCCACGGTCGTGCGCAGGCGCTGCCACGGGCTGTCTGGGACGCCGCGGCAGGCGCACTTGCCGATGCGCCTGAGCTGCGTCGGCGGGATGCCGGACACCGTGAACTCCAGTCTGGACGAGTCCAGGGACTCGAGGGCCTCGACGCGGATCTTCTGCTGCGACATCCGGGGGCCAAGTGTATAGCCAGGGCCATGGCGAAAATAACCGGCGATCCCGACGCGCCGGGGGCGCAGGAACCGCCGGATTTCGTGGACCAGATCCTGGCGCAGGTGTGCGACGGCATCGCGGCGTCGCTGCGGCCGTGGGCGTCGGCCCTCCTGGCCGTGCTGGCGTCCATCGCCATCGTGCTGACCATGGTCGCCGCCATGGTGGCGGCCATCCTGTTCTCCGGGCGCCGCTAGTTCGGCAGGACGCTGGGGTACATCGCGCTTTGGGTCCTGGCCGCCGCCTGCAGCCGGTCGCGCGCGCTCCCCGCGGCCGCCGTCGCGGCGGCCTGTGCGTGCACGGACGTCGGCGTGCTCTTCGGCAGCAGCACGTCGCTCGGCGGGGTCCGGAACGAAAAGTGCTCGACGACGTAGCGAGCCCCGACCGCCAGCACGGCGACGACGCAGAGCGCGACGACGCAGAGCGCGACGAGCCAGAGGGTCGACGGCATGTCCCTACAGCGTGTCATCGACAACTGTGCGCGTGGCGCCGCAGGTCGTCGCGCAGCGCGCTCCAGTCGACGTGGGTCACCTCCAGGGGCACCAGGTCCATGTCCCACACGTACTGCTCCACGGCGTCGACGAGCCAGTCGAGCTCCCCTTGGCGGCCTTCGTACCAGGGGGCGTCGGGTTCCGTGTGCGGCCGCGGTTCCGGCATGGGCCCCGGCGTCCAGAGGGGCGCCGGGGAGGGGTCGATCTCCACCATCATCTTGAGGCCCCCGCTGCCGCGGTGGCGCTTGAGTACGAGCATGTCAGGCATCGCGTCTCGTGTTCCGTGGCAGTCACGGCTGCGTGTCCGCCTTTATGCCGGCGGGCTTGAAGCTCAGGCAGCTGAGGGGGGCCGGCGGCGCGGCCTTGCGCGCCAGGGCGTGCGCGTTCGCGGTGCACAGCACCAGCACGCTGCGCTGCGCACGCGACACAGCCGTGTACAGCCACCGCCGGTCCAGGCAGCTCAGCATGGCGGAGGACGACGTGCAGACGACGCACACGTTCGGGAAGCCGGAGCCCTGCGCCTTGTGCACGGTCAGGCAGTACGCCAGGCGCAGGTCGCGCGTCTCGACGGTCGTCGCCGCGTCCGGCGCGGACGCCCAGGCCACGTGGACGCTGTACTTTTGGACCGCTTCCACCCGGCCGCACATGGCGTTGGTCAGCCCGTCGTGGGGCTTGTTGTCGCCCACGTAGATGACGGCGTCGCCCACGTTGAACGGGCGCCCCGCCTTGGGCTCGCCCGTCTCCTTGGCCTGCACCAGCTTGTTGATGGTCTCGACGTCGGCGTTGCGCCACGCGATGTACGTCATGCTCGCTCCCCGAGCGTCGATTACGGCCGCCGCCTCGCGCATGACCTCGCGGTCGCTGCCCAGAGCGCGGACGGTCGCGACCTCGCCGTCTCCCGCCGGCAGCTCGCCGTTGCGCACGGCGAAGTGGAAGTCGAACATCTTGGCGAACGCCGCCCTGTAGCACTTCGTCAGGCGCACGACGACGTCCCTGGCCTGCTTGACCGCCAGCCTGAAGCACTCGCCCCGGCCGACCGGCGGCAGCTGGTGCTCGTCGCCCACCAGGCACAGCTGCCAGCGCGCGACCCTCTCGATCAGCGCCTGCGCAAAGTCGCCCAGTGAGTCCACGTCCAGCATGGAAGACTCGTCGACGACCACGAACAGCTCGTCCACGGGATCGCTGCGCTTGAGCGTCAGCGCGTACGACTGGATCGTGGTCACGGTCACGTCCTCCGGCACCGCCTCGGCGATGTTGTACTTGGCCTTGTGCGTGGGCGCCAGGCACACGACCTCGGCGCCGGAGTCCTGCGCGCAGCACAGGATGCTGCGGACGCAGAACGACTTGCCGCAGCCGCCCAGCCCCGTCAGCATGCTGGCGGGGGTGCGCAGGATCTTGAGTGCGCCCGCGGTCTGAGAGGCGTCCAGGCCCTGCGGCGCCGCCGAGTCGCCGCTCACGACGACCGACGCCTCGCGCCACATCCGATTGATGGCGACCTGCTTGCAGTGCAGGTCCTTCGTCGTCACGGCCGCATCGCGCTTCGGGTGGGGCACCAGGAGCGGGATGGCGTCGTTCGCGTCCCATGCGCGCAGCTCGGCGTGCGCGGCCTCTGCGGTCAGGTACAGTTTGCCCGAGTTCTTGGGCATGTTCATCAGCAGCCAGGCGCAGTACTTGGCGCGGTCGGCGGCCGTCGTGCGCGGCTGAGTGTCCTTGAACACGGCGGCGGCCAGGTCGCGCCCGTTCACCTGGTCGCTCTTGGGCTCGCCCAAGACGTCGCACACGTAGGCGTTCTTGCGCAGCGCGTGACAAAATTCCATGCGGTCCGCCAGCGGCCCGCCGACCTGGGACGCGAGGTCCACTACGCGCTGGCGTTCGGCGGCGGTCATGGACGAGATGAAGCCGGGGTCGACGTTGAGCGTCTTGTGAGCCGCAAGCACGGCGAGCATGTTGGCCATCGCGAAGCGTCTCGAATCCCGCTGGTCTGCGAGCGCTTTATGCCTGTGCACAGAATCATGACGCAGGCTATGTGCGTAACATGACTTTATGGCTATCCTTTCAGCTGGCCGTTTTGGCCAAGTCTCCAAACTTTCCAAGCAGCTCAAAGTTTTCAGGCCGCACGTGGTTTTTGTTTTGTGTCTGTTGCATGTGCTTTCATCATGCATCACCATGTCTTGGGGTCCTTTCGCTGGCATGGTCTGGGCGAGCCAAGTGCTGCATGCCAACGGCGAACGTTTTGACGTAGGGGACTGTGCATTCGTCGTTCTGGATCGCGATGAATACGACAGTGCCAGGGCGGATTGGGGCAGCTTGAAGGAGTTGTTCCTGGAGACGGATGGCGTCGTCGGCGTGTGCCTGATTGCAGCCGTGAGGCACGCCCGCTTCCAAGAAAGCCGGGTTGATTCGCATGTCATGCTTCAGGTATCCAATTCCTTGCCGTGCATTTGATGACGTGGGTCCCTTGGTCTTTCTGATCAGTAGAACCCTGACACCAGTCCTGGATGGTACGTACAGTCCTCGGGCACGCAGGAAAGATGCTTACAGGTTGGGCATGATGAATTTCTTCGTAATTTGTTCCTCCCTCCAGAAGCCTTGGAGACGGAAGTTGCTGTGTGCCTGATTGCAGCCTGGAGGCACGACCGCTTGCAAGAGAGCCGGGTTGATTCGCATATCATGCTTCGGTTATCCCATTCCTTGCCACACAGTTCATGTTCGTGGGTCCCTTGTTCTTTCTGCGCTGTAGAACCCTGACACCCGTCATGGATCGTACTGTGGTCTTTCTGCACTGTTGAAACCGTTCCTCTCACCAGAACCCTGACGCGCAGAAGATCCCGACTTGCCCCGGCAGGCTCAGAATGGTCACCCTGGAGCGCACCTACGCGGCCAGCGACCTGGTTGGCCGCGCCGCAACGACGGGGCGCTGCGCCCTCGGCAACCCTGAGAACTGCGATTGCGTCTTCACCTGCGACGACGATGCAGACGAGGTGGACCAGGCGGACCAGGCGAGCAGAGGCGAGGTGCTGGAGGACGAGCTGATAGATATAGTCGAGGCGCTGGAGGACGAGCTCGCCCTGGCGCGACAACGCGTGTTTGACCTTGAAGAGGAGCTGGCCCTCGCGAAGGCTGAACTCAGTGACTTGCAATTGTAGCAGCGAGTTGTGGGCTTACTGCATGCTCTTGTTCCGGTTTGTTGAGATTTACAGACAACTTACCCGAGGTACACACGTACCGAGTACATATTCATAGGAGACTGATAGGGATCAGTCTCACAGCCTAGATCAGTATCCAGGATGACGTGACTGGACACTGGATTAGTAATTAGGACTGGATAGCTCCGGTATGCATACACGTGATAAGCATGCTAAATTCCCACTGAGGGAAGAAGTACTCAGTCGTACTTCAACACGGTTATCCCAATCTCAGTGTAATGCTCGAAGCTTGACAGCTCGACCTTGACTCTCGTCGAGGGGAAAGAACGGCGTTGGGTCGGAAGGCTTGTAGTGCGGCGCGAAAGTGGGAACGACGGGAAAGTGGACGAGGGCGACGTAGTCGGCCTTGATCAAGTCAACTGTCGCCCCTCGTACGACGGCGCCCTCTTGACGTACTTGCCCTTGGTCTCCGTCGCACGAATCTTGAAACCGAACGTGTCACCGTAGGCTTCGACCACCGCCGCCAACGCTTCCTCGCTCAGAGCCGACGCCGAAACGTACTCGCCGCCGGAGCGAACGTGCGCCAACAGGCTGCGAGGCAGCCTCGCCAAGGCGTACGGGAGATCGTCTCCCTCCATGCTGACATCTGAAGGCTCGGAGCCCTTTAAGCCAGGACGGGAAGGCTCGGCCACCATGCTTCGGCCGCCGCTTGGCCTGCTGACCGCCGCAGGCTCTTTATGCCCAAGCACCCTCGGTGGAGCGACGCATCGCGTCGCGGCGATCATGACCCCTGATCCAAGTTGTCAGAATAAATCAAGGGTGGCTTCCGCAGGGGTGTCCCATTTCAATCTGGGGAACGGTATAACACAGAGACCGCTCGGGCATAAAGGCCCGCGGCGGTCCTGGGCTGCACGAACCGCGCGCAGCCATGTTTGCCAAGGACGCCCCCAAGATCGTCAAGCTCTCGCAGCGGGAGCACATCCTGCGGCGCCCGGGCATGTACATCGGCTCCATCGAGCCCGACACCGTGAACGCTTGGTCGCCCGACGGCGTGGAGCGTCCCGTGACGTCCCTGGTGCAGGCGGAGCTCACGGTCGTGCAGGGCCTGTACAAGATCTTCGACGAGATCGTCGTCAACGCGTCCGATCACGCGGCTCGCATGGCGCTGCGGCCGAGCGCGGCGCAGGTGCGCCAGATCCGGGTCGAGCTGCCTTCGCCGGGGACTCGCGGCGAGATCGTGGTCATGAACGACGGCGAGGGCCTCGACACCAGCCTGCAGCCGGAGCACGGCCTCCACGGCCCGGAGCTCCTGTGCGGCAGCCTGCTGTGCTCGACCAACTACGACGACGCCGAGGAGCGCGTGACCGGCGGCCAGAACGGCATCGGCTGCAAGGCGACCAACGTCATGTCGCTGCGCTTCGAGGTCGACACCGTGGACGCCGCGCGCAAGAAGCGCTACGTCCAGGAGTGGCGCGACAACATGAGCGTGGTCGGCAAACCGAGCGTGACCGCGAGCTCTAGGAAGCCGTACATGAAGGTCACCTTCCTGCCGGACTACGACCGCTTCGGCATGGGCGACGGCCTGTCGGCGGACATGCACGCGCTGTTCGTCAAGCGCGCGCTGGACCTGTGCGCGGTCACGCCGCCCGAGGTCTCCGTGTTCCTGGACGGCGTCAAGTGCACGCACAAGGACCTGGAGCAGTACGCGTCGCTGTACCTGGGCGCCAAGAAGGACAGGGGCCGCGCCTACGCGCGCCTGAATCCGCGCTGGGAGGTCGTCGCGGCGTGCAGCGAGCCCGGCGCCGGCGCGCAACAGGGGTCCTTCGTCAACGGCGTAGGGACCGCCAAGGGCGGCCGCCACGTCGACGCCGTCTCCACGGCTCTGTGCCGCAAGGTCGCTGACGCCGCCAACAAGCGGCGCGGCAACAAGGCGGTCGCCAAGCCGCAGTTCGTGCGCGACAACCTCTTCCTGATCGTCAAGAGCACGGTGCCCGACGCCGCGTTCGACTCGCAGACGAAGGACTGCCTGACCACGCCGCCGGGCCGCTTCGGCTGCCGCGTCGACGTCGACGACGCGTTCGTGGACCGCTTCATCAAGGCGTCCGGCATCTTGGAGCGCGTCGACGCGCTCGCGTCCGCGGCGGACGACAAGAAGGCCGCCAAGACGGACGGCACCAAGAAGACGCGGGTCCAGGTGCCCAACCTGGACGACGCCAACCTGGCGGGCACCGCCCGCAGCGCGGAGTGCACGCTCATCCTGTGCGAGGGCATGTCCGCCAAGACGATGGCCGTCGCCGGCCTGTCGGAGGTCGGGCGCGACCTGTGGGGCATCTTCCCCCTCCGGGGCAAGCTCCTGAACGTGCGCGACTCCGCCGTCGCCAAGATCGCCGCCAACGCCGAGATCACCAACATCAAAAAGATCCTCGGCCTGGAGACCGGCAAGTCGTACGCCGACGTGTCCGAGCTGCGGTACGGTCGCGTGCTCATCATGACGGACGCCGACGTCGACGGCTCGCACATCAAGGCGCTCGTGCTGAACGCGTTCGCGGCCATGTGGCCGAGCCTCTTCCGCCAGGACGGCTTCATCGCGACCATGATGACGCCCATCGTCAAGGCGACCAAGGGCGGCAGCACGCGCGAGTTCTACAACCTGAGCGACTACAAGGCGTTCGAGGCGAGCGAGGAGTCGCGAGGCTGGACCGCCAAGCACTTCAAGGGGCTGGGCACGTCGAGCGCGCTGGAGGCCAAGGGCTACTTCCGCGAGCTGCGCACCATGCGCTTCGTGCACGACGACGCCAGCGACGAGAAGCTCAGCCTGGCGTTCGACAAGAAGCGGGCGGACGACCGAAAGGCGTGGCTGGAGGCGTACGACCCGACCGACGTGCTGGAGGTCCCGCCGCTGTCGGGCGGCGGCGCGGGCGCGCCCCTGGCGCACGCCGAGTTCGTGGACCGCGAGCTCAAGCACTTTTCGGACTACGACCTGCAGCGCTCGATCCCCAGCGCCATCGACGGCCTCAAGCCCTCCCTGCGCAAGATCCTGTGCGCCTGCGTCAAGCGCAAGCTGACGAGCGGCGAGATCCGCGTCGCGCAACTGGCGGGCTACGTGTCCGAGTCGATGCAGTACCACCACGGCGAGGTGTCGCTGCAGGGCGCCATCGTCGGCATGGCGCAGGACTTCGTGGGCGCCAACAACGTGAACCTGCTGCTGCCCATCGGGCAGCACGGCAGCAGGCTGTGCGGCGGCGCGGACGCCGCGTCCGCCCGGTACATCTACACGCGCCTGTCGAAGGCCGCCACGCTGCTCTTCCGCCCCGAGGACGGCGCCGTCCTCGACTACCTCGAGGACGAAGGCGCGGTCGTGGAGCCCAAGTTCTACGTGCCCATCGTGCCCGTCGTCCTGCTGAACGGCACCGTCGGCATCGGCACCGGCTTCTCGACGAGCGTGCCGTCCCACGAGCCTCGCGCTGTCGTCGCGAATGTCCGCAGGCTGATCGCCGGCGAGGCGGTGCAGCCGATGCAGCCGTGGTACCGCGGGTTCAAGGGCGTCCTGGTCGAGGTCGCCGACGGCAAGCTGTACTCGATCGGGAGCTTCGTGCGCAAGAGCGCCGCCGTGCTCGAGGTCACCGAGCTCCCGGTGGGCACTTGGACCGAGCCGTACAAGGAGCACCTCGAGTCGCTGGTGGGCGGCGTGCTCAAGGGCTTCGAGAACCAGAGCACGGACCTCGCGGTGCGCTTCGTGCTGCGCTTCCAGGACGGCCCCACGCTGGACGGCTTGCTGAACGGCGTCGAGGCCAACGGGTTCAGCAAGCTCGTGGCGACGCTCAAGCTCGCCAGCAACAAGGGGCTCAGCAGGACCAACATGCACCTGTACGGCCCGCGCGGCGCCATCAAGAAGTACGCCGACGCGGAGAGCGTCCTGCGCGAGCACTTCGACGTGCGACTGGCGACGTACGCCGCCCGCAAGGCGCGCATGGACGCCGACCTGGAGGCCGAGCTGACGCTGCTGGCGTCCAAGGCGCGCTTCGTGCGCGAGACCATCGCCGGCGACATACCGCTGCTGGGCATCAAGGCGGCCGACCTGGAGCGCCTGCTGGACGAGCGCGCCTACGCGCGCATCGACGACGGCTTCGGCTACCTGACGCGCATGCCCGTGTCGACGCTGACCGCGGAGAAGGCGTCCGCGCTCGAGAGGGACGCGGAGCTCAAAGGCGGGGAGCTGCAGGCGCTGCGGGACACCACCGAGCGCGCGATGTGGCTGCGTGAGCTCGACGAGCTGGAGGGCTTCCTGGCGGCCGGGCAGGACGACTGAAATGCATGCTGCGGGAGATAGTTTTGCCGCGAAAATCAGGAGCATGCCGCGAAAATAGTTCTTCTGAATCAGAAAATAGTTCAGAAGATATCTAGAGACCATGCCTCGGTCCTGGAACGGTCCAAGCGACACACGCATGCGGCATAAAAGGGCATGCTGCTCCACTTCAGCGAATATTCTCCCGTAGAGTACTCTTTTACGCGTAGCTCTCAAGCACGGCACAACATGTTTCCGACCTTTGGCGACGACCTCCTGGACGAGCTTGAGCAGCTGTTGCCTGGATGCATTTCGCTGGGCGACCTCGGCAAGGTCCGTGGTGTTGATGAAGGAGGGGAACGCGACGAAGCCTGCGAAAGGTTCGAGGACTTCTGCAAAGTCCGCAGGGTTAACGAAGCCGTCCGTTTCTGTCTGCGTGGATGGAGGCCTGCTAGGAACATCCACGCCTGCAAGGTACTTTGCTCTGGCAATATAAAAGAAATATCTAGCTTGTTGTCAGTCCGCGAGACACCGATGTAACTGTGTCCTGTATTTGCGCGCGGTTCGTTCGTCACTTGTTTCAATAGCTCCAAGACGCACCGAGCGTGTGACATCTTGGTGCAGATAGATAACGCAAACTCGCAGCGCTAGCCACAAACAAACATGGAACCCTTTTTATTTATGGCTTGTTGCATTTTTGGAGTGCTGCGCTGAGAAAACACGCCCAACGAGCGTTTCATGCGAGACGCGTTGCCACACCTGTTCACTTGTTCCAAGAACCCAGAAATGCAGTACTTCGAGACAAAGCTCCGCCCTGTCAGTAAAGCTCCTTTGTGGTAGAACGCATATGCGCAATGAACGGGTATGACTGCGCAGATCCCTGAGAGACCGCCGCCCATGGTGAAAACGCTTATCCGCAAGACCCCAAAGAAGCGCAACCCCCGTGGGCCGCTCGCCGCGTCGTTTACCGCCAAGCAGCGCGAACGGTGGCGAGGGTGGCGCGAGTTTCCCGCCGTCGACTCGGTCGTTGACGAAGAGGCGGCAGATCGCGTCATGCGACGCTTCGTCGCGTACAAGGGCGCGGGCTTCGTGCCCGAGCGCCAGGACCACGGCGGCGACGGGGACGGCGGCAGCGATTTGACGCTCGCCGAGCTCGAGGGCCACCTGCAGAACCTGGGCAAAAAGTACGGCAAGTACGTCGTCGGCGACGCCGTGGACATGGCGATCTTCGAGGGCTTCGACCGCCTTGGCGGCGCCAGGACGCCCAAGCTGGACTTCAACGTCGGCACCAAGCTCGCGCCACGCGTGTACCGGCTGATTTCGAGTGTTCCCGCCTTTATCCGCGACCGCAAGGCGGACCCACGTGCCAGGTACAGCGTGCTCTGGGCGCTGACGACGTCCGTGGGCACGAAGCGTGTGTGGATGTACTCGCTGCGCAACGACGCCAGCGGCGTGACGTTTCCACGCATGATTCACGTGGACAATCCGGGAGGCCCGCCCTGCATGCGGCGAGAGGCGCTAGACCTGTTCCTGTTGCGATAGCACCCGATTCATTGTCAGGCTAGGAGTCCGTTGTAAATATCAAACCTTGCGCCCCGATTTTTTGTTGTACCCGTTGTGCACGACATGCTGCCGCTCTCGGAACTCGCCGCGAGCGTGTTCGCCGCCACTAACGGCTCCGACGCCAGGGAGAGCGAGGCCGCCGTGTCGCCCAAAGCGTTCGACGGCGTCGTTCGGTCGACGTTCGGCGACGTGCCGCGCGCGAAGACGACGCGATCCTTCCGGGTGTCCGACCGCGTGGCGGCGCACACGAACGGGCGCCGTCCCAGCGCGCAGACGGTGCGAGTCATTCGGGCGACGTTCGAGGTCCTGGGCGCGGTGTACGGCCCGTGCCCTCACGCGTCGATCGCGGTGTACCTGGCGGACGTCGCCACGCCCAAGATGCTGCCGCACGATGGCCGCGCGGTGACGATCGCCAACGTCAACAGCGGCTTCAGCCAGGGCGCCAACGTCGTGGTGTTTCGGTGCTCCGAGATGCATCGCACGATAGTGCACGAGATGGTCCACTGCTGGCGCGCGCACTCCGTGGACCGCCCGGAGCAGCAGCTGTTCGCGAGGCTGTCGCTGGGAGCGCCCAGAAACTGCCTCCTGACCGAGTCGTTCGTCGAGGCGGTCACGTGGCTCGTGCACGGAGGCTTTTGTGCCAAGGGCCTCGACCCCGCGCATTCCCTGCGCGTCGCCCGCGCCTACCTCAAGGCCAAGGACGACGGCAGCACGAACGGGTGGGCGTACTTCGTGGGACGGGCGCTGCTTGTGGCGGACGGCGGCAGGCGTTTCCACGACGCGTTCTTCCCGAAGTGCGCCGGAGTGCGCCTCATGGACGCCGCCGCCCATCGCGCTCTGGTCAGGATCATGGACTCGGCGCAGAGGACCCTCGGGGGGAAGGGGCTGCCTCTGGCGCCGGAGCCCGGCAGGGTCGCGTTCAGGATGTGCAACTGCTCGCTCGGGGAAGCGTTCGCCACATAGACACGCGCGTCGATGTCGCCGGATCGAAAGGGGCCCGCGTATGGCAGCCGGCATGTACGAAGTCCTGGGCGTCCCCAAGAACGCCAGCCAGGAGGACGTCAAGAAGGCGTACCGCAAGCTCGCCATGAAGAGCCATCCCGACAAGGGTGGCGATCCCGAGCTCTTCAAGAGCGTGCAGAACGCGTACGACGTGCTGTCCGACCCCAGCAAGCGCGCCGCCTACGATCAGTTCGGACCCGACGGCCCGCCGGCTCCGCACGCTTTCCCGAGCCAGCGGCGCCCCGACTGCTTGCACACCGTGAATATCAGCTTCGCCGACTCCTTCCTCGGATGCAAGCGCAGGATGAAGGCGACTGTCTCCAGGGCGTGCTTCGAATGCCAGGCAAGGTGCGCCAGGTGCGGCGGCGCGGGCGTCCTGCGCATGGTGATGGGGCCCATGGCCATCGTGCAGCAGTGCGATGCCTGCGGCGGCGCAGGGACGCTGCCGGGAGGCGGATGCTCCGTGTGCGCCGGAGGAGCCAAGGCGCAGGCGTACGACCTCGAGCTGGACGTCGTGCCGGGGACCAACGACGGGGACTTCGTGCGGTTCGCCGGCATGGGCGAGCAGCCGAGGACGCCCGCCGAGACCCCCGGCGACCTCCTGGTGGTCATGCGCGTCGAGGGCCACCCGGCGTTCAAGCGGCGGGGCGACGACCTGCTGTGGACGCCAAAGGTCCCGTTCGAGGAGTCCGTTCGAGGCGCGCGGCTGGTGTGCCCTCACTTTGCTGGCGCCTTCGAGGTCGACACGACCGCCCTAGGCGTCCTCGATCCGCGCAAGGAGTACGCGTTCCCCGGGCGAGGGTTCAAGGGCGGCCGCATGGTCGCGCTTTTCGACGTGCTGTACCCCGACGCGTCGCTCCGATTCGACGTTCGACAGGCGGCCTCGAAATAAAGCGTGGCAGGTGTGCAAAGCGGCCATGTTGCTCAAGGTCGTCGCCCTCGCTTTCGCGGCCCTCGCCGGAACCGTCGCCGGGACATGCTCTCCGTCGTCCGTCGTCGTCGGAGGCTGCGAGCTCGCAGGCCCCCCTGGCGTCCGCGTGCACTACGGCCTGCACGACGGAAACGTGACCTTCGCCCTGCGCGCCGAGACGGAAGGGTACGTCGCTGCGTGGTTCGTGCCGGTGTCTCAGGCCGCCCCCTTGCCAGGGGACGCCGTCATCGGCGCCGGCCATCCCGCGGGCCAGACCCCCTGGACGGTCGTCGGCGTGCAGCTGAACGGGCCCCGGCTCGTGGACGTCCTCGAGTCGGGCGTCCCTCTGACCGCGCAGAGCTGCGTCCAGGAAGCGGGCGTCACCACGCTGCGTTTCACCCGCGCCCTGGCCGCCGGACGCTTCCGCCTGAACCCGAACAACGTCAGGCTGTTCGTGGCTACGGGCGACACCGACGTGTTCGAGGGCTACACCGCGAACGCGGCTGTCGTGAACGCCGACCTGTTCGAGGGCACGCCGGCGGCGCCTTTGACGCCGCCTTCGAGCCCGCTTGGACCGCAAGGACCGCAAGTGCCGCAGGTGCCGCAGGACCCGCAAGCGCCCCAGAGTCCTCCGGCTCCCGGCCCGCCGGTTCTTCCAGGAGATCTTCGCGAGCATTCATCCGACACCGGCATCCACGTCCTTGCGTGGTCCGTGTACGCGGTAGTCGCGATGGCATCGCTCGCATAAAGGCCGTCGCGGCGTTGGCTTTGCCACTGAACGACATGGGAAGCGTGGCTGCCAAGATGATCAGACGCGTCCAAGCAAAGACCGCGTCGAAGCCCGCGAGGATCGCGGCAGCCAAGATGCGGCGCGAGCCGAAAGCGCCCGCCGTCGTCGACTTCGAGCCCAGGACCGACAAGCAGAAGCGCCTGGTGTCCATGCTCGCAGACGGCCCTCCCATCGTCGTGGTCGCCGGGAGCGCGGGCTCCGGCAAGACGGCGTGCGCCACCAGCGTTGGCCTCGCCAAGCTGTTGAGCGGGGAAGTCGCCAAGCTCGTGATCGCGCGTCCCGCCGTCGCGAACGGCGACCCCGTGGGCTTCCTCCCCGGCGACCTGAACGCCAAGACCATGCCGTGGTGCCTGCCCGTCATCGACTGCCTGAACAAGCACCTGGCGCCCGCGGAGGTCCGCGCCATGATCGACGACGGCGTCATCGAGCTCTGCTCCCTCGCCTACGTACGTGGGCGCACGTTCGAGCGGTCGTGGATGATCCTCGACGAGGCGCAGAACTGCAGGCCGTCGTGCCTGCTCACCGTCATGACCCGTATCGGACTGGGCAGCCGCCTGGTGATCACCGGCGACGCGCAGCAGTCGGACCTCGGACCCAACAACGGGCTCGTCGACCTCCTCGAGCGCCTGGAGTTTGCGGAACCGGCGGACTTTGGCGTCGTGGAGTTCGGGCCGAGCGACATCGTGCGGCACTCCGTCATCGAAAAGGTGCTCGCTCTCTACCAGGCGCCGCGCTGAACCGGGGGCATCGGCAGGAAGGGCTCGCGCCGGTCGCTCCACGCCCTGAATGCGCGCTGGATGACCCGCGCGCTGCAGTCTGGCAGCGATCGCAGCGTGCCGTCCTCGTCCAGGATCGCGGTGAACAGGATCTTGTCGCCGCGGAATCGTATCATCTTGGCTGCGACGGCGCCCGGGCGGTCGACCACCGAGGAGGCGTGGCCTTCGCCGCATGCTTGTGACACGTCCACTATGGGACGGCCGTGATCGACGTACGTCACACGGACGCCGTAGTGCTTGGCCAGGGCCTCGACGCTCGTGGCCAGGGGAAACATGCGCTTGCACTGGCCACGGCTTAAAGAGCGTGGCCGATCGGACGCAGGCGACGACCGTACCCTGTATCTCCCGGAATCATGGATTGCTACGACGATCACGAGCACGTGCTGTGGGCGGAGCGAGCCCTGTACCGCACGGAGGTCGAGGAGTGCGCCAGGCAGTACCGTGAGGCGGTCCCCATGGACGCGCCGTTCCCTGACGCGCACGCTGCTCGAGCGTCGTGGGCCCTGGAGAGGGCGCCCATGTTCGTGCTGGAGCAATCCACCCTCCAGAGCGGCCGCCCCACCGTTCAGGACGTCTACCTGGGGCTGGCCAAGCACGGGCTCTTCGGCTCGCACGCCGTGCTGTTCGGCACATGCGAGTCCCGCGTTGTGATGAGCAAGATGGCGCGCTTCCATCGCGTGCCGATATGCCCCGACGTCGTCTACGACGGCCTGCACGCCTGCTGCTGGGACCATGTGGTATTGGAGAGCTTCAAGGAGATGATCGCGCACGGCCACTACCCCTCCAAGCCGGAGCATCACGAGGTCATGCGAGAGCTCGGCCGCCGCATCGACGCAGGGTTCCGCCAAATTTCTCCGCCCGCAGTGCAGGTCGGATGCCCCAGGACCCAGGAGACAGCCATGAGAGCGGGGACCGCTGGCGGAGAGTTGTGGCGTCTGAGACGAACGAAGTCCGACGACGGGCCCTGGGGATGGTCGCCGTAGCCGCCGACGTCCTCGACAGCGACAACGCGCCGTACGGGTCCGTGGCATACTGGAGGGCAGCGGCCCTCTACCTGGCCCACGCGTCCGAATGCTTCCTAGACCCCGAGCTCAAGGAGTGCGCAGCGGCCGCCTGCGTGACGGCGCGCATGAAGGCGGGCAAGGCGCACGTCACCTCTTTGAGGCCTTCGCGCGCGTTCCGACGTGGGGCGTCCTGACATATTTCTCTGCCCCCCCCTTGCAAGGAACCCCATGCTGGCGGCGACGGTGCTGGCGATGGTGCTCGTCCTGCTCGCGATCACTTTCGCGCCCAGGATCTACGCCTACTTTTTCGCCCACCGGGAGCACTTTGTGCGCGTGCGCCGCGCCGAACCCGAGGTCCAGGACCTCGTCGCCGAGGCCCTGGGGCAGCTTCCCGATTCCGCGGAGGACACCAGCGACGGCGTCGTCCTCTACAGCGGCGGAGCGTCGAGCCCCAGCGTGGTGCTCCAGAAGCGCGCCATGAGCATCCCCCTGGACGTCGCTCACGTCGACCCCGACACAGTGCGCTTCCACGGCTCCGGAGGCTTCGAGATCGTGGCCGCGGGCGCCATGGCGCACGCCGACTTCGGCCTGACGGCGTTATCGGGAGGAGACCTCGTCGCCGCAAAGACGCGAGACCCGCTGGTGTACGTGCCCCCCCGGAAGACGGGCTCCCTCGTCGAGCAGAAGTACGAGGGCTACTACAACGACCAGATCGGCTTCTTCGCGTCCGCGCGCAAGGCCGGCGACCCCAAGCTGACAACCGTCGTCAGGAAGGACGACGAGGGCTCGCAGTACTCGTACAGCTGGGCGGGCGTGTTCCGGCCGCTGCAGACCGGCACGCACGAGTTCTGGACGCGCTCGGACGACGCGTCGCACGTGTTCATCGACGGCATCAAGGTCGTAGACAACGGCGGGCTGCATCCGCAGCGGGACCGGTCGGGCTCCATCGACCTGTCCGCGGACCGCGTGTACGCGTTCGAGGTGTACTTCGGCGAGAACGATGGCGGCGCGGAGATGTGGCTGCAGTGGCACGGGCCCGGACAGGGCTGGCAGACCGACCTTGCGCCCGTGCTGGCGAAGGACGCCGTCGTCACCGACCCCAACGCTCACAAGCTGCGAAACTACGCCAAGCTGTCGTCGACCCAGACGGCCAAGACGAGCCTGGACGCCGGCGTCGTGCGCTTCGCACACTTTGGGCCCGAGTCGTTCAAGATCCTGTCGGCGCGCAAGGACGTCGTGGGGCGACCGTCGCCCTGCTTCGCGCTGCAGCTGCTGGACGCCCGAAAGGTGATCGCCGCGCACGACCTCGCGTCCGCGTCGACGCCCATAGTCCCGGAGCTGTGCAAGTCCGCCAACATGCAGGCACTGTCTGTGGGGTTCGTCGCTCGCGGCGACGAGGCCAGCGCCGTGTCGGTCTACGTCCTGCCCCGCCGCCAGGGCCTGCCGCCGGTGTCCATGCACGTCGAGTTCAAGGGCACCGACCTCGTGTTGACGTATCTGCTGCAGGCAGACGCCGCCGACGTCGGGCCGCAGACCGTCGCTGAGAGAGCTGCCGCTCAGAGCGACCGCGACGTCGTGCTGCTGCCCGGCGCGCGCACCGGCGAGTCCGTTGTCCAGGTTCTCGTCGAGATGGTGCGAGGCAAGATCCGCGCCGTCACGATCGAGCCCAACCGCGAGCGTGGCTACACGTTGCAGGCGCCGACCTTCCTGCGCGACGACGAGCCCCTGCGCACCGACGCCCTCGACCCGCCCGCCATCATGGTGACGTCTCGGAACGTGGACGACCTGGTGGTCGTGCCTTTCTGCGTCGGCGAGCTGCGCACCATGATGAAGTGAGCCGCGCTCCCAGAAAATCCCGACCCGCTGTTGGTAAGTCCATGACGGAGTCCGCGTGCAACGGGAAGCGCGCCGGGCTGGCGCGGCACCAGAAGACCGTCGTGGCCATCACCAGAGTGCTCTGCCGAAGGGGCTACCCCAACCGCGGCGTGCTGGTGTGGCACTCGACGGGCTCCGGCAAGACGTGCTCCGCGGCGGCCGCCTTCGACGCCGCGTGGAAGGACGCCCGAAGGCTCGTGTACGTCAGCAGCGTCGTCGGCATCGCGGCCAACCCGCCCGCCAGGTTCCACGAGTGCGCCGCCATGATGCCGCGGTTCAAGGGCGCGACAGTGGGAGACATCGAGGCGGCGTACGCCGAGCGCGGCGTCGAGTTCCTGTCCTTCGCGCAGCTGGCGCACGTGCTGCAGCTGCACCGTCCCCGCGTGGGCGACGCCGACGCCATGAAGCGCTACCTGGAAAAGTCGCTGCTGGTCGTCGACGAGGTGCACTCCCTGCTGACGCCGCTGCCGGGGCAGCAGAAGGAATGCGCCGCGCTGCTCAAGTTCCTGCAGACGGCGCACGACGCGCGGACAGAGGACCTGCGCGTGCTGCTGCTGACTGCGACGCCGGGCGACAACGTCGTCGACGTCCTTCGCATGCTCAACATCGTCCGCAAGCCCGGCTCGCCGGAGCTCGCGTGGACGCCGACGACCGACAAGCGCGCGTTCTCCAGCAAGCTTCGCGGCCTGGTCAGCTTCTTCGACTACAGCGCCGACATGACGCGGTTCCCGCGCGTCGACACCGTGGACCACAGGATCGAGATGTCCCTGGACCAGGCGCTGGAGCTCACGAAGAAGGTCGGCGCGGACGCGCTCGAGCGCGGGCCCGACTCCGACGACAAGGCCGACTTGCGTCGGCTTTGGCAGCCGGCGCGGCGCTACAGCAACACGCTGTACACTTGGCCCAAGGGCATGGACATAGGCACGTTCTCGGCCAAGCTCGCCGCGCTGCTGGACACCATCGCCAAGCACCCCGAGGGCAAGCACTTTGTGTACTCGGCGTTCGGCGAACGCCGCGGGTACGGCGGTCATGGCGCGCGCGCCATCGTCAAGGCGCTCGTCGACCACGCCGGCTTCCAGACGTATCCTGTGCCTTCGGGCTCAGATAGTAGGAAGCCCGTTGTGGCGCTGCTCGCCAGGGCGCAGCCGATCGAGCGCATCAAGGCCGCGTTCAACGCCGACGACAACCCGCGCGGCGAAAAGATTCGCGTCATGGTGGCGACGTCGGGCTTCAACGAGAGCGTCGACCTCAAGGGCGTGCGCCACGTCCACGTGTTCGAGCCGTTGACCAGCTCGGAGGACGCCAAGCAGCTGCTGGGGCGGGGCGTGCGCATGTGCAGCCACGCGCAGCTCAAGCACCCCGAGGAGTGGACCGTCACCGTGCACCGCTACGAGTCCATCGTGCCCGACGTCTCCGGCGTCCGGAAGGAGCGCGGCAAGGAGGTCGGCGACGCGTCCATGTACGTAGCCAGGCTGGCCGAGGAGATCGAGGCGCTCAAGGGCGTGCGGGGATCGCCGGCCGCCAGGGAACGACGCGAGAAGCTGCGCAAGATCGTGAAGCGCGCGAGGGACAAGCTCAAGCTGTCCAGCGACGACCTGAAGCACCTGGACCTCGTGTCGGCCGCGCCCAGCGTGGACTCGCAGGTCTTCCAGCTGGCCCGAGAGCGCGGCGAGGCCGTCGAGAAGCTGCTGCAGGTCCTGCGCGAGTCCGCCATCGACTGCGAGGTGTTCAAGGCGTTCCACGCCAAGGGCGGACTGGACGTCGCATGCCGCTTCAGCGGAAAGTGACGACGCTGCCTGTCGATTCAGCGGCAAGTGACGCAGTCCCCCCTTACCGAACACGCGACCGTCGAAGTGGGGTTGGAGTGCCGGCGGACGACGCGTGCAGGTTGGGGTACCCGTGTACGCCGGAACTTATGATCCGGCGGCGACGCATAAATGTCGCGGCCGTCTTGTAAAATGGCACCAGCACCCAAAGTCGGCGGCGGCGCGATCAGCAAGGCAGCCAGCAAAGCCGTGCGCAACACGAGCTCAGCCATCGGCAAGGCCGTATCAGGCTCCGTCGGCACCGTCGAGCGCGTGGCCTCGGACGTCACAAAGACGTCCAAGGGCGCAATCGTCGACGCCGCCAGCACCGTCTCGAACGCCGTGCAAGGCGTCGTGAAGGCCCTCGGCGACGCCGGACGGGGCGTCGCAAACACCATCTCCAGCACCGGCAAGGCCATCTCGGCCGGAGGCGGCAAGAAGAAGGCCGCCAGGAAGACGACGACGACGAAGAAGGCCGCAACCAAGAGGAAGTAGACGGGGGAGCCGCGTCCAAAACTGGCCGCCACTTTGACAAAAACATGTGGAAGGCGTTCGTCGCGGTCCTGGCGGCCACCGAGGTCGCGGCGAGCCGCAGATGCGGCTGGTCCTGGGAGCACGCCAACTCGAGCTGCGAGATCGCGTGCCCCGACAACGTGAACGAGCAGTGCTTCGGCGGCATGACGTGCTGGTCCGACCTGTCGGACGCCCCCTGCAACTGCGTCCGCAGGTGCGGCTGGTCGTGGGACGACGCCAACGACGCCTGCAACCACGAGTGCCCCAACAACGCGGACCACGAATGCCCCGGCGGCATGAAGTGCTGGTCCGACTTGCGGGAGTGCGGCCTTGACGCCAGCATCCTGACCGGTCAGGCGTCCGGCGTGTCCACCAGGTTCTGGGACTGTGCCAAGCCCAGCTGCGCTTGGGGCGGCAGGACCCCGGACGTCGTAAAGGCGTGCGAGCGCGACGGCGTCACGGTAATCGACGACCCCGACGCGGCAAGCGCGGTCGACGGCGGCAACGCGTTTGCGTGCGACGACACCCAGCCGCACGTGTCCGACTCCGACCCTGACCTCAGCTACGGGACCGTCGCAGCATCGGACCCCGGCCTGTGCGGAAGGTGCTTCGACGTCACGTTCACGAGCGGCGCGGTCTCCGGCAAGCGCATGCACGTGCGCGTCGTCAACACCGGGATCGACGTTCGCCGGGATCCCCTCCAGCTTGATATCGCCATGCCTGGCGGAGGCGTCGGGCTCATGAACGCGTGCGTCGTGCAGCACGGCGGCGCCGTCCCTTGGGGCGCGCAGTACGGCGGCGTCGCGTCGCGTGACGACTGCGTCAGCCTGCCCGAGGCGCTCCGCCGCGGCTGCGAGTGGCGATTCGACTGGTTCCGGGGCGCCGACAACCCGGACTTCGTGTACGCGGAGGCGACGTGCGTGATGTAGCGCGTGCCAGCCCACTGGCTTCGAGGGCCGGCAGCAGGTCGCGCTTGTGCAGGTGGCGGGCGTACCACTCGCGGCCAGGCTCCGCCGTCAAGAGGTCGCAGAGCCTGAGCGCTCGATACAGGTCCGCCTTGGGCAGGTGCCGCGCAAGCCAGTCCCTGTCCCAGCCTTGCAGCAGACCCTTGGCCTCCAGCACGTCCGCGAGGTCCTCCTTCCGGATGTGCCGCACGTACCAGTCGACGTGCTGTGCGGGCAGGTCCAACGTCGCGACGCTTGTCATGACGGCACTGCGGCCGAACCTTACCGCGACGCGAGGGTCGCCGATGGCCCCGGCCTCACGCAGCGCGCGCACCAGCACGCGGTCGTCGAACCGCGCCGCGCACCAATCGAAGTCCTTGCCGCGCAGGTGTCCTGCGTCCCTGAGTGCGCGGAACAGCGTGTCCCCGGAGCAGTGTCTGTCGCACCACTCCACGGTCGCGCCGGCCAGGAGGCCGGACCTGGCGAGGGCCACGTGCATGTCGCACGGCTTCACGTTTTGACCGTACCAGTCCCTGCCACACTCCGGCGAGAACTTGCCGCCGCCGTCGAGGGCCGCGAACAGGAGATCCGTCTTCGCGCCGAACTGGCGGACCAGCCAGTCGCGCTCGCAAGCCGGCAGCAGCTTCTTGACGCGCAGCACGTTCAGCAGGTCGCCGTCCAGGTGCGTCCGCGCCAGTGACTCGACGAGGGCCCTCGTCTTCATGGCTTCCGCGGCGTCTGGGTGGGCGCCTCGGAAGGCGTCGAACACGCGCTTGCAGTCCCTGGTCGCGAAGGCCACGCGAACGAAGGTCAGCGAGATCGATGCCGGCGTGATCGATGCCGGTGAGCTCGATGTCGTCAGAAAGTGGTCCAGCAGCAACGGCAACATTGTCGGGGAGCAGCGTTTATCGTCGAGGATGTGCCTGTTTGCGTCGTCCAGAGAACGGGATACCTGGAGCCTATATGCCATCGTGCGCCAACACGAACAGCCATTCCGTCATGCGCCTGTCATCGCGGTGTATCAAATGATTATTTCAAAACAGGACACAGCTTCGACGAAACTCGGTCAGCAGTTGGCATGGGATGACACACTTCAAAGCACGCTAGACAGCTTCGACGAAACACGGTCCTTCCGTCGCAGACTTCATATCGACCCTGCCTCGAGGCAGGCCCATGATCCTGGACAACGCGGCCGTCCACCGTTCGAAAGAGGCGAAAGCCGCTTGCGCTGCCACAGGCATCACCATGAACTTCCTTCCTCCGTACTCTCCATGGTACAATCCGGTGGAGAATGCGTTCGCCCAAGCCAAGGCGGCATTCCGCCGCATCAGGCTACGCTCCACAGACTTCGTCGCCGACATCATGGAGAGCGTTGCGAGAGTTCGAAGCTTTGAAGGGATGTTTGAGTCTGCCCGTCGCATGTGGGCGGAGGATATCTCCGCATAAAGGGTTCGGTGACGCGTGCATTGGTACCCGGCGGCGCGTGCGTCCAAACGCACCAAGATATCCTGGAGCCCTGGCTTAAAGAGCTGCGGCGGTCACCTGCATCAGCATGGAGACAGACTGTTCGAACCCCGGCGGGCCGCCCTGGCGGGCTCGCCGTATCCAAGGTCTCAAGGGGATGTGGGTATCCGTGGACGAGCTTCGTCAGATTGACGCCAACGGCGCCGTGGCAGTCGTGGAGGCCGCGGAGGCCAAGCGCGGATGTGTCGTCATGGCGACCTTTGACGCGCAAGGAGAGCCCGTCAAGGCAGGCAAGCGCGCCTGCGGCGTGACGGCGTTCGTCCCCGCAGACATGGTTTCCAAGGTCGGTCAGTTTGCAGAACGCCCCCGCCACCGAACGTACGAGTATGACGGACAAACCTTCGTCCGGACGTCGTCCTCAAGAGCCTTGGAGTGTCTGGCGCGGCCATCGCCGAGGCTGCCACCGTTGGCTACTATTGCGAGGTCCTGCACGCGAGAGTCGTCAACGGAGGCATCAAGGCCTGCAAGCCGGAGGAAGGCCGCTACGTGCTTCTGGCCATCGCGTACGCGATGCGAGCGTTCCCGGACAAGAGGGTGGACCTCCTAAACGCTCTCTTCCCAGGACAGAAACAACCGAACTGTCCAAGGTATGCCGTCGCGGGCACGGCCGAGGGGTCGACGTGGGTATCGACCGCAGACGTTCGCAGAGCTTGCCCCGGCGCCGTCGACGACGGTGACGACCATGCGACCTTCTCAGCGATGATGAAGCCGGCCTTGCGGCCGGCTAACATTCGCTACGTTCGCCAAGGTCGCCGAGGATTGGAGACCGTGCGACATCCCAAGGTGAAGGACTGTTACCCGTTCGTGCGCAGCACATGGTGGAGGAAACGTTCGGAGTTGAGACAGAAGACGCCAATCTCGAGCTCCCAGTGGCCTTCGGCATCCATCCTCCCAACAAAGGAACGAGCGGCGCTCCTAAGGCGAGCAAAGCCGCAGGCGTGGTCAATCCGAAGCAGACTTCGGTGAAGTGCACGCTGGCGTGCAGGCTCGTCGACAAGCGGGCGAGGGCCATCATCGAAGACATCGTCGACAACGTAACCAAGGCTGCACGCTTCGCTTCCCACCTCGTCAACCTCCACTGCATTCGTCTCCTGGACTCGAACAGTGGCGTGCTGGGCGACGACTTCGCTCTGGACGACGGCTTGATGAAACGGTGCGTACGGCTAGCCAAGGTCGGAGCCGTGGCGAGCTGTCCGGAGCTTCGCGCCACCATGGACGCCCACGGCGCTTCGCTCGAGGCGAGCCGTTTCGACTATCGCGACCAGGGCAACGCCACGAAGGAGGACGCCAAGGGCTACATCGCGAATGTCAAGGCGACTTTCGCCCTGGCGGGGCCGGGCAGGGTGTCGTCGCTCTTGAAGAGCGCTCTCGTGCTTCACCCGTGCAAGGTCGAGCACGCGGTCTACAAGCTGACCCGCTACGTCGAAGGCTGCGCCTTCCCCGAGGGATCGTACCCCGAGGAGGTCAAGAAGCTGGCTACCAAGTATCGCAAGCTGTACGACAGCACATCCCTCCATCTCGGGTTCAAGGTTCCGGACGGCGTCGATCAGCAGGGGAAGCTTCGGGACGTGCTCTCGCTGTACTGGCATCTGAACCAGGATCACATGGCACTGGAGCGCGCAGCGCTCGCGACCGGCCAGTGGAAGCCTCAACGTCTGGACAAGGAAGAGGACGGCATCAAGGTGTGGAACCGGCAGAGCTTCGCTCTGCTGCCGGTCAACTCCTTGAAGAGGCGTCACGTCCGCATCTGCCAGGACGTCTTCGCCACTAAGGTCTACAAGAAACTGTACGACATGAACGTGGAAGGCCTCGAGAAGGAGGCGTTCGTGTCCCTGTTCAGAGCCGGAGGCAAGCGTCGCGAGGACGTCCGAACGCTGCGATCGTTGGAGAAGGGCTGGGTGATGGGCAGGTCGTTCGTCACGGACGGAACGTCGCTCAGCATGCGGTACACCAACCTTTCGAGGGGGGAAACCGCCGCTGACAAGAAGCTGAGGGAGAAGGGCCTTCTCTCGGAGGACGACCTGGTCGCCGACTTCAAGCCTACCGACCGCAAGGTTGGGATCGACCCTGGGAGGGTGAACATCATGACGACGTGCGAGCGCTTGGAGACCGGCGAGATCGAGGTCAAGAAATTCACTCGGAGGGAGTACTACGCCGGCAAGCAAGGCGACCTCAAGGAACGGCGCGAGCGCCGTCACAATCGATACAATGAGGCCAAGGCCGCGATATCGTCGACTCGTCGCAGGACTTCGAACGCGGACGAGTTTGCCAAGTACGCGGCGGCCGTCGGTGCGAACAAGGGTGACTTGGAGAAGGCGTACGCAGGCCGGTCGGCCTGCTCGGAGTCGTTCGAGTCGTACTCTGGAAAGCACAAGTCTCTGGACGGCTTCCTTCGGAAGCTTGGCGGCCATCCCGACGGCGGTACGCTGTACGTGGGTCTGGGAGCTGGCAAGTTTGCGTGCACCGGTCCAGGGGAAAAGGCCGTGCCAACGACCGCCGTCCAGAGGCGAATGCGGACGGCATTCAAGGAGCGAATGAAGGTGCTCTTGGTGGACGAGTGGATGACGACGCAGCGCAGCTGCGCATATCCGCATGAGAAGCTGGAGCTCCGGACAGAACGCTTCCCGGAGGGGGGACGATCAAGGATCGCGATGTCAGGTTCTGCAGCTCAGAAGCCTTGCTGGGATCGCACCCTTGCCCCCCTCCGCAAAGTCTGACGGAAGGGCTGGCGAAGCCAGCAGGGACGGTGTGGGTGTGCCGAGATGGCAACTCTGCACACTGCATGATGAGCCTGATGGGGCTGCCTCATGAGAAACGTCCCGACGCGTTCCGAAGACCATCAGAACCCTCCCCATGTAGGAGCTTGGTTACGCCTGGACTTGTCCAGAAATAACCTCGCGATGACTATACACAGACTGGCGGGAAGACCGTACCCTATCATGCAGCCTGAACACTGGATATGTCTTGACGTCCTTGTCCTGAAGGTAGTGGTCCACGACATTATGGATGACAGATAACGATTTCTGCTGACCTGGCGATGACATGGCTAATGGGCACGTTCTCTGCGATCAGCTCCGGACACACACGATTGTACAACCGATAAAATACGTTTCTCTGCTTTGCGAGGGCTGTTGCAGGCAACGGTAGTCGGGACCACTCCTACATGTTACATGTCTTTTACATGTAACGTTTGTCATTACGTCATCATTACGTCATCTGGGCCAGCAACACATTTGTCATGGCTCAAGGATGAAGGCAGACCTTCAGACGTTCAAGAACGAAGCTACACACGCGCTCATCGCCAAGGAATGAATGACCAGGGACGTGTTAGCGGGCGTGACTTTTTCGTTCACATGAAATCGCATAAGAAATAAACACGTCCAACGAACTCCGGTCACGTCATTTTTGTTTGTTCGCAGCATAAAGCAGGTGTGGATACCACGACATCAGAAGCATGTTGACCAAGCGAGGGTACAAGGTCGACAAGGCGGCGCTGACGCAGCCGCAGATCGAGGCGATCCGAAAGGACCTCAGCGTGCGGCCCGCCAGCGCCAGCCACCACCAGCCGCCTCCGGCGTTCTCCGTCCTCAAGGAGTCGTCGACGGCTATGTACCTGCCACGCTGCTACGCGTACAAGGAGCTGGGGGCGCCCGCCGGTGAGCCCAAGTTTCCTGCGCACCATGCCGCCCCTCGCCTCGAGTTCGAAGGCACGCTCAGGCCGCTTCAAGAAGACGCCGTGTCCGCGTATCTGAAAGAAGCGCGGCATGGTTCCGGCGCGGGAACCATCGTCTTAGGCTGCGGCGCGGGGAAAACGTGCACCTCCGTCTTCGTGATGTGCGCTCTGAAGGTCAAGACTCTGGTGGTCGTGCACAAAAACTTCCTCATGGACCAGTGGAGATCGCGAATCAACCAGTTTGCGCCGAACGCGAGGCTCGGCATCATGAAGGGCGACAAGTTCGATCACGAAGGCTGCGACATCGTGATCGCCAGCCTGCAGACCATGATCAGCAGGAAGCACCCCCTGGACGGCTTCGGTCTGACGATCTACGACGAGACGCACCACATGTCCGCACGCGTCTTCGTCACGTCGCTCACGACGGAGACCACGCGGTACACGCTGGGGCTCACAGCCACGCCGGACCGCAAGGACGGCCTCGGGAGGGTGTTTACCTGGTTCATCGGCAGCATCGTCTTCCGACAAGACACCGGCGACATGAAGAGGCCGGACGCCAGGGTGCAGACACCCATCTTTCAGCAGCGCGACGACATGCGGTGCGACTTCTCGGGGCGCCCAGACACCGTCGCGATGGTGACCGACCTGTGCAGCAACGTCGAGAGGAACCGCGACATCGCGGATCTGGCCTTGAAGGTGCTCCAGGACCCCAAGCGCTGCCTCCTGGTTCTGTCGGAGCGCCGCAAGCACCTGGAGGACCTGCACGCGCTTATCGAGCCCGCGCACGGCCACGAGATGGGCTACTACGTCGGCGGCATGAAGCCGGCAGAGCGCGAAAGGGTGGAGAACGAGTCCAGGCTCATCTTGGCGTCCTACTCCATGGCTGCGGAGGCCATGGACGTCGCCAGACTCAACTCGCTCATCCTCGCCACCCCGAAGTCGGACGTCGAGCAGTCGGTAGGCCGCATCATGCGCACGCCGCCCGGCGTCGGCCCTGTCGCCCCCCTGATCATCGACCCCTACGACCCGCTGTTCGCGGGCCCGGCCAAGAAGCGCCGCGCGCTGTACAAGAAGCGCGGGTACAAGTTCGAGACGGCGGTCCACGACGAAGCAGACGACCCGCCCGCGCCCGTCGCGCCGGCGTTCAAGAACCTGCGAACCGCGCCGGCATAAAGGCGTTGGGGCGCGTCACGGGACACACATGCTCTCGAGACGCGCGGTGCTCGCATCCGCCTTCGGCAACCCCATGCTCGCCGGGCGACCGTGCCTACCACCGAAGACGGCGGAGCGCTGGAAGGACCGCGTTGTCGCACTGCAGGTCGCTCAGTTTGCCGTCAGCGAGTCCAAGCTGTTTTACCTCGAGATCCTGGAGCACGGCCGCGTCACCGGCGACGCGGAGCGTCACTTCGAGGCCGTCGCCGCAGCGGCCAGGGACCACGAAACGCTGGCGCGCATGGCGGCCGAGCTCGCGAGGGACGCCGACTTCGCGCGCCGATTCGAGGAATGCCTGAGCGCCTAGCTCGCGAGCGCCTTGTTCTCGAGCGACCGCTGCACGACGTACAGGTCCCGCGTGCGCTGCTCCGTCATGATCATGAGCACGAGGTAGTACACGAGCGACACGATGCCTGTGAGCAGGATGGGCGCCTTGACGGCCACGGGCACGTACATGTCGCCGAACAGGACGTCCCTGTCGCGCGCTAAGCCCTCCTCCGTCGTCATCGCGCCGCCGGCCATCCCCCCGGACACGACGACCTCCTCCTGGATCTGCCGCATGCGTTCGAAGTCCTTGCCCGGCTGCATGGACTGCACCATCAGGTACAGCGACACGCCCGTCACCGCCACGATCAGCACGCCGACGACCAGCGTCGAGATGCGCACCGGCATGCGCGCGTGCGCGTTCTTGTCCGTCAGCACGTCGTACGTCATAACGAGGTCCAGGTTGGCCAGTGCGTCGCTGAACTCTTCGCCGTCCTTGACCGCGCCTCGCACGCCGCCAAGCGCGACCATCTTGCGCAGCGCGTCGCCCAGGCGCTCCAGCAGCTGGATGCGCGCCGTCTCGTCGACGTCCCACTTGATGGAAATGCTCATCATCTGGAAGACGACGGCCACCAGGATGATGAAGAACACCAGGACGCGCACCACGTAGTTGAGCGAGGCGACCATGCTGCCAGCGAGCTGGCCCTTGGAACGCTCGGACCGGATGACCTCTTTCAGCTTGCCGCCGGTGATCCACGTCTTCACCATGCGCTCCGCCCACAGCAGCGCCCACAGGCCCATCAGAACGATGGCCGTCCAGTAGGACGCGGCCGTGATCTTGCGGATGCGCGTGCCGCCGCCGCGCACGCTGGGCAGGATGGTGTAGTCCATCGTCGCGCTGGCGACGCACAGCGCGGCGTCCGCCTTCAGGACGTCGTCGTCGCTCATCGATTTCACGGCCGCCATGGCGCTCGTGCCCTTGTCGGTCTTGGGCAGGCCCGACAGCGCCTCCGCGATGGCGTCCCTGTAGCGCGGGTCCTCGAGAAAGTTCATGGCCGCCGCCGCCGGCTGCAGCCGCCCGCCCAGCGACCTCAGGTTTTCCAGGGCGGACGTCATGTTGCGCTCCGCCTCGGCGATCTTCGGGATCGCGACCTCCAACGCTACGGCGACCTGCTCCAGGTACGCCGGGTCGGCAGGCAGGGACCCGCGCTCGCCCGTCGCGATGTACGGCTGCGCGCGGGACGCGCGGACGCGCTTGGCTAGGTCCTTGAGCTTCGGCGACGCTGACGGCGCCTTGCCGTCGAGGATGTCCGTCAACCGCGAGTTCGTGACGGCGTTCGACGCCAGCAGCGCCTGCACGCCCCTCAGCAGCTCGGTGGCCTCGTCCACGTGGCCGCAGGCGGCGACCATGCGGTCGACCTCCTTGGCGGCGTCGATGGCCTCGCTGCCGCCGCGTCCGCCCCTGAGCGCGTTGCGTACGTACATGACGGCGTCCTTGCACTTGATGCGCGCCTGCGCGATGCTGAGCGCGCCCTGGTACTTCGCTGCCGACCTGCTGGCCAGCCTCGAGCGCTTGCCGCCCCCGGCGTCGGCCAGCGTCTCCATGTCGGCCGGCGGCAGCGCGCTGGAGACGTAGTAGTCCCACCTGAGCGGGCCGCCGTGGCCGTCGGGCACGGGCATGAAGACCTTGTACCGGAACAGCGAGTTGCCGGAGCGCGCCAGGATGCCGGAAGAGTACGAGCACGAGACGAGCATGCCTGCGAAGGACCAGTAGCCGGCGGTCTTGTACAGCTCGGGCGGGCCGAACATCGCCGCGATCTTGGCGAGCCGGCCCGGAAGGGGGTCGGCGGACCTGGACCACCACGCGTTGGCCTTGTCCCAGAACATGGGGCCTACGACCGTGAAGAAGGCGACCACGCCGCACGTCACCGAGAGGGTCCAGTAGAACCAGCGGTCGCCTACGTCCGGCACGAGCAGGTCCATGGCGCGCGCGCCGCAAGCTTGTCCTCGAACAGGCGCTCCTGCACGCGGCAGATCGGCGTGTCCTCGCGCGACACGCCGCACTGCTTCTTCTTGCCGGCCTCCGTCAGCCCGGACTCCTGTCCGCTGGCGTGCCGCACGACGCCGCGGAACTCCTTCCAGATGTGCTCCGACATCCCCTTGCACAGGGCGCCCCAGGATTTCGGGGCGCGGCGGCATAAAGGCGAGCGCGCTGTCCGCAAGCAGGACATGGCGAAGGCGAAATGTCGTCCGGCGTCGTGGTCCACTGCAAGCCGCGCTGCCCGCACTGCGACAAGGCGGCGGCGCTGCTGAACCAGCTGTGCGTGCCGTACACCAAGATGATGTACGACCCCGAGCGCCCCGACTACGAGCGGCGGCGTGACGCGATGTTCGACGCGCACGGCCACCGCAGCTTCCCCAACGTCGTCGTCGGCGACGTGTTCGTGGGCGGCTACGCCGAGCTGCGTCGCGCCTACGAGTGCGGCGACCTGGAGCGCTGGCTCGCCGTGATCGGCATCGCGTTGGACTGCGACTTTTGAACCGGGCCGCCCACGTGCAAGGAGGCGCGCACGATAGCGGCGGCGTTCCTGGGGCGATGTCATGCGTTGAGACGCCATGGCAGTGAATCAGGAACCGAAGCGCTTGAAAGCGAAGCCCTTGAGCGCGGGCGACAGGGGCGGGATGACGACGGGCGTCGGGCTCGAGCGAGCTTCGAGGACCTGCTTCCACGTCTCGCGCAGCTCGCGGATCATCTCGGCGACGTACTCGGGGTCGTGCTCGATGCGCGTGATCTTGAAGTCGAACACGTGGTGCGTGCTGACGTCCATGGACTCCGGCAGCCCCGCGATCCACGCCCTGAGATCGTCCGGCGACAGACCCGGCTTGCTGTGCGCGAACTTGGGCGACTCGTCCCTCGTGCTTCCGATCGCCCCGTAGCGCTCGAAGCCGTAGCCCGCGGCGTGCGCCGCTTCGAACGGCGGCCAGAACTCGTCGGCATCCAGCTCCCTGCACGGCAGACGGTGAAGTCGGCGTACTTGAGCTCGGCGACCTCCATCTGGCCCTGCATCTGGGCGAAGTACTCTGGCGGGATGTCGCTCAGCGTCTTGGACACGGCACACTTGATCTCCATCATGACGGCGTTGTAGTCGATGCCGTCTGGGCTCGCCGCCATGATATCGACCGTCTTGTGCGGCAGCAGCCCGTACTCGCGGACGGTCGTCCCCATGTCGTGCTCGTACAGCAGGCGCGCCCAGTCCTCGTACTTGACGCCGTGCCGGGTGGCGGCGGACCCCAGGAACGGCTTGCCCTGGCCGGCCTTGCCAGCGACGAAGCGCTTCTTGGCGGATTCCGTGCCGAAGGCGGCCGTGTGAAAGTCGCTGGCGGTCACGAAGTTTTCGCGCGCCGCGTACCACTCGGGCGTGCGCTGCTCGATGCCGTCCGGCAGCGCTTCCTTGACCGCGCGCTGCTGCTCGCGCTCCCGCAGCCTGAAGGCGGCGTACCCGGCGGGCAGCTGGCGCGCGACGTCGGCGGCCAGGCCGTGCACCTCGTCCGGCGTCCTGCCGCGGTTCAGCAGGCGGTCGACGAACAGCGCGTCCTCCGATCGCACCTTCATCGCAAGCTCTGCTGAGCAGGTCTGCCTGGCCCGTTTATGCCGCGGGCAGGTCCCAAAAGACCGCGTCACCGGAGCTTTCGGGTTGGGGCGTGGGCTCGGGCATTCTTAATCAGAGAGTTCTGATATAATTCATGGACCCGGGATCGTAACGACCTTGTCCATCCGCACGTCTTCATTTTCGCCAGGATACCCAACCGGGTTGCAATGAAAGCGGTCGTCGTCGTGAGGCGTGTGCGTATGACCGTAGACCCACTTCACGATCCGCGGATGATACGCACAAGCGACGTCGCTCGCGAATGCGCTGCTCAACGCCGATCCCCGATGCTTCGGCGCGATCAGCTCCGTCCTCGGCATGTGGTGCGTCGCGACCACGAACCTGCGATCCGGACGGTCGAGGAGGGCTTGCAGCAGCGACGCGGTCGCCAGCTTGTGCAGGTATCTCCCGATTTCCACCGTGAAGTCCGGGATGAAGCGATAGTCTGCGATCATCATGCGGACGTTGTGCTCCTCGCTCTCGAGGACGTCCGACCAGAGGGTGCTGCCGAAGAACGTCAGGTCGGTACCCTCGACGTCGTAGCAACCGTTCTGGAGGAAGTTCACGTTCTTCTTCGGCATGGACTCACATATGGCACGGACTTTGTCGTCGACAAGTCGCATCCACTTGATGCCGGTCTGCCGAGTGACGACCGGACCGGTCGCGTAGTAGCAGTGGTTACCGGTCAGCAGGAAGACGCGGTCGAACTTCTCGGACAGGTCTGAGACGAACTGCTTGTACTTGTCGTCGAAGGGCGAACAGATGTCGCCGGCGACAATAATGTTTGGGGCGTGGCGTTCTATGACGATGGGTGCGTCGCGGTGGTCCAGGTGGACGTCGCTGATGAGCTGGATCTCCATGTCGCGTTGTGCGACACGTTCAGGTCCCGAGCTTTATGTGGCAAATCAGTCTTGTTTGACAAGTGTTCGAAGAATGGCTTGCAGTCATCGTGTAAAGTTTGTCGCCGGGCTGCCAAAGACGTCCCTATATCGTACTTGCGCTGCATGTGGATGAACACAAATCATCGAAGTATGCGTGTGTCGACGCCAAATCCATGGACTTTCAAGCAAGTGCTCGAAACATGGACTCGTCAAAATCAGAAATGCTACATTTCAGGGATGCCGATGAAAACGAGCACATTCACAGATTGGCAGGCCAGCCCTGAACGTCTGAACAACGATATCGTTTATGCCGCGGCCGCTTGGTAACTGAACGGGGCGCGGCAGCACGCGCGCCAGAATATGGTCGGCCAGTCTGTACAGAAGGGATGGCGCCCAGGACCGTGAAGAACATCCCGCTCAACCTGTGCGGCGTCGAGAGGACCGTGCCCCTGAAGCTGTGCGTGTCGATCGTGTGCGCCGTCGCGGCGGTCGCGTGCACGTTCATTCGGATCCCCGGCAACCTCGCATGCGCGCTGGTGTGCCTCGGGCTCGCCATGACGCTACCGGACGTCCTGATCGACCTTCCGAAGACGTCGAACGAGCTGCTGGCGGAGGCGCTCGAGGAGAACAGGGCGCTCAAGATCCTCCTGAAGCAGGACATCGAGCTCTACGAAAGCGAAAGTGGCAGCGAAGCCGATGCGAGCGAAAGCGGCAGCGAGACCGAGGCGATCGAAAGCGAGACCGCTTCCACAAAGTCGCGAGCAAAGTCAGCTTGAGCCGTGTTTATGCCTCGGCGGCCAGCGCC